>NC_135559.1:9206258-9423758 GCF_964340395.1 Glandiceps talaboti
ACAGACAGACAGACAGACAGACAGACAGACAGGCAGACAGGCAGGCAGGCAGGCAGGCAGGCAGACAGACAGACAGACAGACAGACAGACAGACAGACAGACAGACAGACAGACAGACAGACTAAAAGAAAGGAGAGAGAAAAAACATTATACTAAAATGAATAGGTAAATAATGTGATTAATATAGAAACCAGATTCGCAAAAAAGAAGCTAAAGACCGACATAAAGAACCCCTTTAAATAAAAGTCAAAATCATTAAGGAATATAAAATGAAATAAAATCGAAATATCAGAAAAATAGCAATGTATTCAAAGAAGAAAGGAAACAATGTGATAGGCAAGAACATCAAAAAAATAGAAAAAAAAGTGTCGACAGATTGATTCCCATTCTACTTCGAGATAGGGACTGGTTTCAGAATTAACTGCATTGCCATCTCGATCTGGGAAGTAAACCGGTGAATTCATACATTTTGGTCTATTGCTAGTGCTCGTTTGTTCTCAATACAAAAATGAAAGAAGTGTACGAAAAGTAAGGGTGTCTAAATGTTCACTACATTGTTACAGAAAACGAGTAGAGACATTAGAATCACGTTCAGTTGTAAATTAACCAGGATATAGAAATCTCCACCGAAACGGTGTAATATCCTGAAGATGTAACGTAAGTCCTGGAAGTAAACTCGATACAAGTGGGAAAGAGGAAATATATCGTCATCAAAGTGTCGTTAAACATGACAAATTGATTAAAGTCTACATCATGCTAAAAGTGTTTTACTCACCTAACTCAATTCCGTATATCTTCTCTTTGCAGTAATGTATAACAGTTACTTCTGAAGTCACAGGAAAGTTGTGTAAATTGGTGAAATGAGGGCTTTATATTTACTTTTTGGCATCGGGGGACATCATCTTGACATCTAAGTTTGCAGTTGTGAAGTCGCTTTGAACCACAAACTCATAGTATTCACGCTTCGTTAATATTATACTTCCAGGATAGTGAAGCATCCCCCACCTTAAATCTCTTTATGTTGTGTTCATTCCAAAAAGTTGAATAGTGTGCTGGACGCAATATGGCCATTCCATCAGATTTTGTTTGACCTTTTTCCGATTTCTAAAAGATTGGCATTTCTAAAAGATTAGTAATGTATATTCACTTATTCAGAAGAGATAATCAGCTTATCATAGACAAAGAAAATATGGTTACAGTAGCGCCGAAGCCAACATTGAATGTGATTCTGTCGCTTTTCAGATTTCCAGTATAATTTCTGAAATGTTTGGAATAAATTTGGACAAAGCATAAACTACGTATCAAATGCTCGTACTTTATAGAACTTTAGTAAAACTATGTGGTTCAATATTTGTTACAGATAATGTCATCTAACGTATGTTTGTAACAGAAAGATAAGTCCTGAGGAAGTGTGTCTGAGTGTACTGATATAACACTTCCAGGATTCTGCATCTTTTCCTCACCCCCTATATATACCCATCTCTTTTATTTCTGTTTTATAATACTATCACTGTGACAGTTAAACGATCACATCATTTGACACAATCTCTTAATGAACCCCTTTCAATCTGCTTATAGATCACAGTACTGAACTTCACTCCTGAAAATAGTAAATGATTTTCTGACTTCCTTAGACAACGGTAAAATTTACATGCTCACTCTTTTAGACCTATCAGCAGCATTCGACACATTAGATCATGACATCCTCTCTTGCATCAACTTCATTGGTCACCTATTAGTTCTCGTATTCATTACAAAGTTTCATCTATTTGCCTCAATTCAGTTGTGGTTTCTGGGGCCATAATACCTCTCAATCTCCTTAAAATCTGATGTGGTGAAAGTTTCTAAATGCTTTATTTACCTCTATACCATCGTTTTGTGACGTTAGTTTTTGTTCCGAGTGATCGCCGCCTGAACAGATTGCAATACATCTCTAACCTTCACCGATATACTTCACAAAGACAACGACACCACTCCTCCTATTTTCGTTTTCTTTGTGTTCCAAGAGAATCTACAAAGACTGTGGAACAATCTTCCTTTCGATCTACGCATTCCCATCGAAACAACGGTAACAGTAATCAGCAAAATGTAATACTTAAAACATTATTTTTTAAACGTTAGTGGTTATTATCACTGGTGAATTGTGAATATGCATGTGTGTAACTCTCCCCCCAATCGTCCATACCTTTCCTGTTCTCTTTTCACCTCAATATCCATCTCTTTCCCATCCGTTTTCCATCTTACCACCCAGCCCCCATTCCCCAAATTAGTCTCTCTCTACTGTCTGCCTGTCTATATATCTGTTTATTTGTCTGTCTGTCTGTCTGTCTGTCTGTCTGTCTGTCTGTCTCTTTCTTTATTTGTCTGTCTGTCTGTCTGTCTGTCTGTCTGTCTGTCTGTCTGTCTGTCTGTCTGTCTGTCTGTATGTATGTATGTATGTATGTCTGTCTGTCTGTATGTCTGCTTAAGCCCTTAGACAAGGAGTATAAGTTTCTACTCACTAATCAAACCATAAAATTGTAAAATAAGGAAAACTCCATGGAATGATGCATGCAACCATCAGTTTTTTCTCTAGGTATCCATCTGCTATCAAAAGGATTAGTAACTGATTTCAAACGTCGAGGCCGAAATATTCATCAGAAATTACCCTTTGTCACCAGAATATCAAAGGATTGTTGCTATTCAACTATAGAATTCAGTTGAAGCAAACAAACAAACATATGGTACAGTAGTTTTAATATTACTATCTCTATCTGTATCTTACCTTTACAATATCGTGAATTATTTCCTTTATTTTCTGTATTTCCTTTCTAATAAAATTTAAAACAAAAAATTGGTAACCCAAAGAACTTGACAGTATTATTGAATATTTGAAATGTTTGTCATACAAGGCAAGTGTGATTGTTGGTGGATGTGACTGTGCATGTCTTTGACTCTCCCTACTCCATATCCTGCCATTTCTCTCCCTTTTTATTCCATCATTTATGCATGTAAATGTGAAAGTGTTTGGTCCTCCATCTTTATCCCTTTCTCCCCTAGCTCTCTTTTTTAGCAATCTCTCTTACTTCACTCCAATATTCGTTCCTATGTATGTGTGTGGCTCCTCTCCCAATCCCCATTTCTTCCCCCCCCCCTCATTTTCACCTCTTTTGGGCTCCTTTCAAAGTCCTTTTTTCATCTCCTCTCCCACTTTCAAGCCCTAATATGCCTTTTATCTACATGATTGCATAATTCGTTGTATCACTGAGTTAGTAACTCTGTTTGTCTGCCTGTCTCTATGTTTTTCTGTCTGCTTTCCGGCCTGATTGTTTGTCTGTTTTTGTCTCTGTTTCTGCATGATTATATCTGTTTTCTGTCTTTCTGTCTGCCTTTGTCTGTCTGTCTGTCTGTCTGTATGTCTGTCTGTCTGTCTCACTGTCTGTCGGTGCATGTATCCTTCTCTCTTTAGACAAGGAGTACAAGTTTCTACTCACTAATCAATCATTACATTTTAAAATGAGGAAAAATTCCATGGAATGAATCAATCCTCTGTTTTTCTGTAGATATCCATCTTCTATCCAAAGGATTAGTAACTGACTTCAAACGTCGAGGCCGAAATATTCATCATAAATTACCCTTTGTCACCAGAATATGAAAGGATTGTTGCGATTCAACTATTGAATTCATTTGAAGCAAACAAATAAACATATGGTACAGTAGGTTGATATTACTATCTCTATCTGTATCTTACCTTTACAATATCATGCATGATTTTGTGTATTTTCTTCTAAAAAAATTAAAAACTCAAAATTGGTAACCCAAGTAATTATCATTGAATATTTTAAATGTTTGTCATACAAAGCAAATGTGATTGTTGATGGCTGTGACTGTGCATGTGTTTAACACTCCCTATTCCATCCCTGCCATTTATCCCCTCAAATCTATTCCATCATTTATACATGTAAATATAAAAGTGTTCGATTCTCCCTCTCATCCCTTTCTCCCCTTCTCCTATTTAGCCATATCTTTTAATTCACTCCAATTCACTATGCTCTATTAAACCAATATTCGTTTCTATGTATGTGGACTGTGTGGCTCCTCTCCCAATCTCAATTTCTTCCCTCCTCCTTTTGACCTCCTTTAGAGTCTTTTCAAAGTCTTTTTTTTTCATCTCCTCACCCTTTCAGTCCCTAATATGCCTTTATCTACACGTATCTTTTTTTGTATCACTGAGTTAGTGACTCTGACTCTGTCTGTCTGTCTGTCTGTCTGTCTGTGTGTCGGTCTGCCTGCCTGCTGGCCAGGATGTCTCTATATTTGTCAGTCTACCTTCTGGCCTGATTGTATGTCTGTATGTCTGTATGTCTGTCTATTTTGACTGTCTCTGTGTTTATGTCTTTGTTCATTTGTATACGTGTCTGTCTCTGTCTGTCTGTCTGTCTGTCTGTCTGTCTGTCTGTCTGTCTGTCTGTCTGTCTGTCTGTCTGTCTGTCTGTTTGTTTACTTATCTTACCCTCTCTCTTTGAGCCTTTATACAAGGAGTATAAGTTTCTACTAATCAATGCATTACATCTTAAAATGTGGAAAATTCCATAGAATGATGCAATCCTGTTTTTCTTTAGATATCCATCTGCTATCAAAAGGATTAGTAACTGACTTCAAACGTCGAGGCCGCGCCGAAATATTCATCAGAAATTACCCTTTGTCACCAGAATATGAAAGAATTCTCGTGATTCAACTATTGAATTCAGTTGAAGCAAACAAATCAAAACAAACATATGGTACAGTAGTTTTAATATTATTATCTCTATCTGTATCTTACCTTTACAATTATAATACATTATTTTCTTTATTTATCTTTCTTTCTTTTTCTTTTTAAAAAAATTATTTCATCTTTGCAATAAACTGTTCCTAAGCGTGTGGTTTTGTTGCTAGACATATTGGCATACATGTTTTAATGTTGATTCACTTGCCTACCTATCCCCGTTTCTATCTTTGCAATATACATCATTATTTCATTGTTTTTAAAGGGTGTGATCTTGATGTTGAGCATACTTGCTTATATTTTTTGAATGTTTATCCATTTACCTACCCATTCCTTTTGTTATCTTTGCAATATACCCCATAATTAGACCATATCTAGGGAAGTGACTTGTTGCTATGCACATATACATATATTTTTTTTATTCGGGAATTTGATAAATGCTCGCCACAAGAACATCACCCTAGTGTTAGAGAAGCAGGAGGGAACTGTAGTATCCACAGTAAAGCTGTGCTGTTAGATATAGCAGGGTCAAACTGAACATCACCCATCTCACTATTTTACACAGCCAACACTTGGCAGGTTCAAACCCGGCTGCAGATGTAAGAAGCAGACGAAGTAATTGCTCGGCCACAGACAACCCCTTTATTTGCATATCACTTTATTTGCACATCTCTGTTGGGATCAACATGTCATGAACAATCCTTCATCTACACCGGCATCCCAAAGAGCATGCAAGTCAAATTTCAGGCCAATCTGCATGCCCAGTAGTTTTGTAGTTTATTTTCCAAAAACGCACTTCTCATTTTCATTTTCATTTGAACAATTTGCCATCTACACACTCTAAGTAATGTCTCCACCAAATACCAAGGCAATTGGTCTTGCGGTTTGTTTTACTTTAAGTTGTGGCATGCGATCGTTTACACACACACACACACACACACACACACACACATACACACACACATTTCACCATGCCTACAGCACTACTGAACCAGTTCAGTTATGTCAAAACCCAGAAACCTGACCCCGATAACCTCAAGAATTACAAGCCAATATCAAATTTACCATTCCTGTCTAACATTCTGGAGAGAGTAGTAGTAGCATATATGCACTTCATCATCACCTCCAAACCAAAGGCCTGTATGCAAAGATGCAGTCTGCATACCAGAAACAGTACAGAAACAACTATCGCTCGTGTTTATAATGATATTCTTCATGCTATTGATGGACACCAAGATGTTATACTTGTCCTATTAGATCTGTCTGTAGCATTTGACAAGATTGACCATCAAATTTAACAAACAGTGCATAACAGTTTGGATACCCCCAGCTTCGAACACAACATGTGATCATATTAGACCGCAAAGTCCACCTGCCATAGTTTCAACTTTGTAGTTCCACAGAGAGAATTACCAAACAAACTGTCATGGTGAACGTGTGCAGAATACAGCCATCATGTACATCGAGTGTTGCGTTTAGCTAGCTACGCGCACGCGTTTCATGAGAACACAAACTAGAAAAATGAAAGAATTTGCATCTTCTATATAGAGGGCGCACTGTACACATGGTGCAAACTAACTGGCGACGCGGCAGGAGGGCAGGTCAGAGTGCATTTGAGTGAAGAGACCGTGTCGTTCAATCTAAATATTTCATTTTGGTAAGTGTAATTGAGAAAATTATATCCTTATGAAGAGACATAGGGTGTTATCACTTACATAAAAGTCATTTTTACCAAAATTTTAGGTTTTGTAAAGTTAAATATCCACAATTTGGGGTTTTCGCATTGTGTAGTACGTGTGTATGTCACTCGTATGTGAACGTGTGTACATACTTTTTATCAGATCTCATTGGTTAACACGTGTACGACAACGCATCGTGTACAAAATCTTGTTCATCAATTGCAACCGTCCTACATCAGTGAATTGTCACCAGTACACAAGCCATCACGTGTTCTACGGTCAAGTGTCCAGCCTACACTTACCATCACGCCAGTGGCCACGTGTTACAACTTCTAAGTTCTACCTGTGGAGATTGAGCCTTCTATGTTGCCTGTCCATGGAACTCTCACAAACTTGACATTAGGGGAGCTATTTCGTTTGAATCATTGTAGCTACAACGAGTCTCGCGTCAAGCAAGATCTTCACACGGCGCGGTACTTTATTCGAATCTCTTTTCTTCTAACATGTATGGATTTTATTAGTACTGACTTTTATTTTCAAGTTGTCATATTTGTCTGTTTCTATCTGTTTTTGCCACGTGAGATTTCTCGGGGGGGGGGGGAACATGCTACAGTTTTGGATGAATTGTTTCTAAATTTATGTATTTGAATTTTTGTGTGAGCTGTTGTTAGAGTGTCTGTCATCAGTGTCCCTGTTATATGTATCTTGTACAAAGCATAATTAATGTGAAACCAGGTCAGACATTTACAGCAGTTTTGTATTCATATATTGCAGATATAGTTTGATACATACATATTGAAATTTCAAAGTACGTGTGTCCTATAAAATCTGCTGATGAAGCTGTGTTACTAATCTATTTGCATAATTTCAAAGCACACATGTCCTATAAAACCTGTTGATGTAGATATGTTAATGATCTATTTGCATAATTTCAAAGTACATGTGTATTTGCATAATTTCAAAGTACATGTGTCCTATAAAATCTGTTGATGAAGCTGTTACTAATCGATTTGCATAATTTCAAAGAACGTGTCCTATCAAACCTGTTGATGAAGCTATGTTAATGATCTATTTGCATAATTTCAAAGTACACATGACTTAGAAGGCTTGTTGATGTGAACTTACTGATTTATGTACATAATTTATAGTTTTCGGTAATTAGGCAATATCTTAAGTATGCAAATTTCAAATTTCATATAGTTTGGCAAAATCAATTTGCCAATTAAGGGAAGTATCATGTATAAAAGCTATAGTTCAGAATTTTATTGATTTAATTGATTTATTTGCATTTATCTAGTATAACAAATTAACATTTTCACATAATTTTTGGTATATACCAGTAATTAAATGTAACAAAAGGAATACTGTATGTAAATAGTAAAGGTACTTCAACAAAGTCAAAAATTGTTCAACTGCATATACATGTATATTGATATGATGAAAAAATGTCTTGAAATGAGAATAAGAATTGAAAAACTACCAATACTCTATTGAATGCAAATCTTCATTTCTCTGTCATTGAAAAAGAAAATCATGATCAATTTTTTCAAACAATCTGGTTTGAATTCGCATTAAAGTGGCCATATGGGTTTCTATTTTTCAAACTCACATGGTGACATAACTCTACGTTTTTCTACATAAGCTCTTCAGAGAACAGGCTCATTATAAATTCAGTTTATTATAATTGTTATTATTATTATTATGAAAAAATAATCTGAAACATAAGCCAAGTCCATATTAGTAACTCAATTACTACAGAAATATAAAGAAATTCAAAAAAATTTGTTTACGGATCATTTCCTGAACATATGATACATGAACAGATTTTTTACACACTTTTTGTACTGTTCCATGATTGATGAGTTACAAAGTTTCAAACACTCACTGACTCTATTTTGTTTCACAAAAAATCACATTGCTCTTTCAAGTAGAAAAAGAACGAAAAAAAAATGTCTAACTAGCTGGAATTGGAACATTATTTGAAAATGTTTTGTTAGGTACAATAACTTAGTTGTAATACCATACACCATGAAAAGTTTAAAATCACCAGTGAATGAATATATTTTTGTAGCTGTATACTTAATAAATCAAATTAAATTTATTTTTGGGTCCACACCTAAAAATCAGCGCCCTCACTGGCAATCACAATTTCAACCTGATTCTTTACTGCTAATAGATAAATCGACCACTTAATATGTACAGTGTCTAATTATTGGCATGTTAACAATTTTCAGTGAATATATCGTGGTTGTCTGAATGAAAAATGATACTACAGCTACAGGCACCAGTAGTTTTAACTTGGTGACATTCAAAACCTAGCTTGTGCTCAAGATTTAGACATGCCACTACACTACCTACAGATAAGATTGACCACTAATAGGGAACTTGCAATCCAGACTGAGCATGCTCAAATGCAAAGGACTATGGGATTATTTGTGGTTATCATAATACGTAATCTGGAGCTACTGATAAAATAAACCTCCCACAATGGTCAGGGTAATTATGAATTGATTATTTGTGTGATTACAAACGATGTATCAACATTGTTTACAATACTAATTGATTAGTATTTATTGTCACATTTCCCATGATGCAACATTCAACATGGTGGGTTTGCAAGTTCCCTATTAGCAGATTATGATACAATGTCTTTCAAGTAGTTGACCGATTTTTTGTGAATATATCTTTGGTTATTTAATGAAAAAAATGTATATCCCAGTTGCAGCTAGTACAGGTTTAACTAAAAATCAAATGTACATTCTATTTTTTATCCATATGGCCACTTTAAACAACAAACGTTTTCCATTTTTTATGAACTTATACAGAAAAGTAAATGCAAGTATAAAGTAACATACTGCCCTATCTTGAATCTAAATAAAATTGAACAAAAATTAACAATTCACTGGTTTAGACATCACTCACTGAGGGTCATTCTTTTTATTTTTTTGTTTCTCATCAAACCTGTTGTATGGGTTGGTTAGTTGGCAATCTGATTAAAATCTGATGTGGTGAAAGCGGCTAGATGTCTTTATTTACCTCTATTTCCATAATTTTGAGTCATTTGTTTTGTTCCGATTGATTGCCACCTTCCCATATCTGACCCTGTGTAATAGAAAATCTTGTTTGAATCTCACGCATTTGAGCAGCCAATCAGGATGAGCATTACATTGGGAGCTGCACACACTGGAGAAATAAAAAAACAAAACAAACAAATGTACACACAGAGGATTGTGTTGACAACACGAACTGTCGGTGGCAGTGCCATTTCTCTGAGTGATTTTGAAAAAAAAAATGTGCTGATTTCAAGATCCTTGAGATTCAAATGAGATTTTCTATTACACAGGGTCATGAATTACAAAAATAAACTACAGGTACTGATAGCGTGCACACACATGAAATATTACATTTGATCTCACTGTGAACACAAATACACTTCTCTTTGAATCTTTCTTGTTTCATCCGACAATGACATCGATTTGTGTTCACAGTGAGATAAAATGTATCACTTTACGTACTTGAGCACTATCAGTGTTTGTATTTAAATTTTATGTTATTTGCAACCAAAAACTGTGAGACATAAAAAAAACATGATGCTTAATTGAATCTCTACGGTCACTGTGGTTTGGTAGAAAAAAAGCAATTTGAATTTCAGCACTAAATGGTCATTTTTGTCCAGATACACATAAGTGAAGTCACCACCAATGATCGGTCTTTTATCCAGCCATAGGGGATATTTATTCTTTTTTTAAATTTTTCATCTGGTTCATCTAGTATATATACTACCAGTAGAGTCAGGTCACGAGAAACAAAAATTTTAAAAGGACACCTGATATACAATTCTGAAAATGAACATTTTTAGGATCATTTTTTTCATTTCTTTCGTATTGTATATTCAAACATCATGTTTCATATTCATATGCTATATCCATCCTTTTTTGATAAGCTGTTTGTTTGCTATACTCTGTTACTGCATTTTGGCTAATTCTTTTTTTACATATAATCTTTGTCATTTATATTATCATACAAGCGCAAACATTATTCACGTACTGAAAGTATCAAAGTGAGATCCTCTTGATTATTTTTCTAGTTGATACAGAAGGTTATTATACGGGTTAAAATACAATTAACACTTTTAAATTACAGGGGAACACCACTCTAGGTGTAAACTATGGGTTCTGGAGAGTCAGTTCATGATTTTAACCTTATCAACATCAAGTTGCATAACAACTATTCATAAGATTTTTTACACTGAAGGGTATAAGCACTCAGGACTCATGAATATTCAGTGTGCATACATGAATATATTATTTCTGCTGACTCCCATGATGCAATGGCCCATGGCAAACGATACCCTACAAAGCCACAAGATCAACTTGATGTTTCTCTGAAATTGCAAATACCGGTAATTGTAGGTGATGTAAAAACTAAATCATAAAATGACTCTCCAGAATCCATAGTTTATGAAAATGTCTCATTTCCCGGGGTGGTGTTCCCCTTTAAACATTCCATAACATGTCTCCTCACATCCAGCATGAGGACTTACTATAGAGACATGACAAATGTACTTCTATCAATATACTACTGCGGAAACTCAACTATCAGCTTACTAAGATCAACACAAACTGAAACTATTGTTGTTCGATGTGGTGGATTACATAAGTGGGTGATAGTGGTGCTGTTGTTGAGTGGATATAATCACCTTGTAATCACGATACACTGGAAGTCATCAAAATTATACACCTGTGACCACATCTGCAAGATGATGGATGTCATTGAAAATGCCACCCTACTGTGAGTACATATTAAACCCTGTCCATTCAATCGTTGACATTGACATGAAGTTTTCGTTTGTGTCTATCTTATCTGAAAAACTCAGTTTCCGCTTTTGTAAGACTGTTAACAAGTAACAATATTACCATTACAGCACTGGACTTTATAACCACATTGACATCTATCTGAAAAAATTATGACAATGTGAGTACATAGTTACTATGACTACCATGAGTACATGGAGTATAATAACCATGTGTACATGGAGGTACCATAACAACCATGTGTACATAGAGTTACTATGACAACCTTGTGTATATAGTTACTATGACAATGGGTATATGGAGTTACTATGACAACCATATGTACATGGAGTTACTATGACAACCAGTGCCACTATTAATACCACAATCATCACTATATTACCACTAAAACTCTCTATTACTAGTATTTACTTTAGCACTTAAATTTCTGATTAATCTTGTGAGTTTTGTCAATAAATCTATCAAACAACAAATCTCATCTTGAATTCCATGGTTATGAGAAAAAATATCAGTCATACAACATTCAACCATATATTTACTTCATGCATAAATTTAACTTTTGGATCATGACTGACGAAACCTAAAAATGTAATTTTGAGACAAGGAAATATCAGACATTAGTTGTACATTTATAAGTATCTGGTAATCTGTTCTAAACCATAAATCCGTGTATTCTGGGTTATTTCATTAAGTGCTTCAATACTCAATGTCGGGAAAGAAACTTGCCTACATACATCGGACATTTTTCCTCTTCCCTTTCATCTTGACCATTGTATAGCGCCCTCTATGGCAACCATTTACAACACATTTGTTTTTATCAAAGGGTATGTATACATGTATATGTATAAGGTATTACCCAACTAAATTATTTTAAATATTTGAGCAATGTGACCGAAACGTTAAACTTGTTATCAACTATGGTCATCAGATAAGCTGTTCTATGTTCATACTAAACTCCTGAGTACCAATGTTTTATTTGCTTTCTTGACGATACCTACTAAATAACTAGTATATAAACACACTGATTGATATAAATGTCTAATCAGGGGACGATCACACGTCACACAAGCTCAATACACGAACTTTATTCATTTAGTGATGGGAAGAAGTCTAATGTCAATGCAATCGCTGAACTTTCTTTTCACACTTTTAACCAAATTTTTAAAGCAGGGTCTGTATTTACATGTTGATAAGTTGATTGAGATTTACTGCTAATGTGGAATACAGTGCTTGGTTTCCAGTTAGTATTTCAATGTGTTTACCATGTTTTACTTTGTACAGGTCATAGTGGTGTGACCGCTACAATTTTCACCATGGTTTACACTGTACATGTTGATGTCACACTTGTGAATGTTCATTTAGGGGAGGGGGAGGGGGAGGTTTTGGTCTAAACGAAGTTCATGTTTTAGCTTGTGCTACATTGTGTGGATGTCCCTAACAAACCAAATATGTCATGGGTGTATAGGCTATGAATATATGGATAAATATGTCAGAAACATAAACTTTAATGCAATGAATACTTGCTGACTATCATATGTTTCAGAACTGATATATCAAAACCCTTTCCAATAGACCTTTCCAAAATTTGCCATGGTGGTGTTCTACTTCCTGACTGTGTGTACCTTGGGGGTATACATGGTATAGGTTGCTTGGTTAATCATAGAGCACTGCTGCTTTCTTCGATGTTTGAACAATACAAAAAAACATCCCTGATTTACACTTCTACAGAACACCAAGGGACAAAGCTCTTAAGAAACGGTACTACAAGGTGATGATACCCCCAATTTGAGCGAGGGCGCTGTATTTTCTGAATTTCTCAATTTCCTGTTTGCAGTCTGGAATGGCCTATTTGTCAAAATATAGTGACCTTTCTAGCTCTATCTATCTATCTATCTATTTATCTATCTACACATGATATCTGCCATTTCCTTGATGCTAGGTTCATGTTTGAGCTGGTATGCAAATCATCATCAACTGCTTTAACATAGTTCAGATTAAAATGTATGTCTGAATAAAATGCCCCCACAAAAGGAACAAGTTATCTGACAGATTTATTAATATAGAAAAAAAATAGGGTCCAGAAGAAAATTATAATCCTATGTAAACTAATGACTCTACAGATATTAAAGATAAAACAAACATTACTACATTTAGGATTCAATTCCTGACCTTTCGAATTTCCAGGATTTTCGAGTTATTCCCAAGACTTTTCAAGCATTTCCGGAGTCAAATTTGTTGTGGTACATCTCACAAACTGAAGTCATTTTAACTTGACACCACAAAGGTCACTTGTTGAACTATGGATACTTCAAACATGCTATAAACTGATCATTACATATATATCACTGTGCAGGAGTTCCGTGAACTGCAGTTTGTTGCCATGCACAACCAGTGATCATATTTCCCAGGAAATCTTTACTGGAATTTCAAACAGTTCCTGGAACTGGAAAATGATATGTGTATGCCATAGTTTTCCTATGTTATTTGTAATTTGTTGCCATCTACAACCAGTAATCATATATTCCTGGGAAATCTTTGAAAGTTCTGGAATTTCAAACAAAAAACATAGGAAAATTATGGGATGCAAATATGAAGGAACTATAGGTACCATTCTGTGAATGATATTGATAGCTTTAGTTTTCTGTATTACATAAACAATATATATATAGATCAGTTATAATTTTTACAAACTTAAGGAGCCCTGCTAATCCCTATTCTTAGAATATACATGACCATTTTACAAAATAGCTCACAAGGAGGGGAGGAGGATCTCTACTTGAATAATAAAGGTAACCAACAATTAAGATTTTAATCTTAGTAATAATTGACAAGAAACATATCTCCATCAATCTTGTCCAAAACAGAGTTAAGACAACAACCCTATCTAGACATAGGACGTCCTATCTGAGGCAGTCCCAAGTCCTACCTGAGATAGGATAGCTTTGTGTCTATATGCAGGAAGGTTATGGCGTAGATATCGTGCAATCTTTCCTGAACCCATCCTGATCTGCTCCTCAAAATATACAAATGTGACATAATGAGATGTCATAGGTTATTTGCTTGTCAAAAGTTGGCCTTTTGCATTCAATGTGTCATTGAGAACACTTTATTTTGACACTCACTTTTTTTTGGTTTCTTTTACATAAGATGAGACAAGAGCAACAATTATCAACTGAAACAACAAAATATGGTCAAAAGAAAACTGCAAAATCCACAGATCTACTTCCGGAGTTAGGAGGCTTTCAGGACAGAATGTTTCCACACAGCACATAGGACAAGGTCAGGAGAGTTTTAGGAAACTTCTTGAAGGTGTCCTAAGTCAGGACAGTTTCAGGACTGGTTAGGACAAATTGTCATCTACATGGGTCTCAATCTATCCTGAATACTAACTCAGATAGGATTTTTCTTGCCGTCTAGATAAGGCTACTGTCCCCACAAAGCAGAGGTATTAAGGTGAAGTGACGTCACAATCTAGCTAGCTAGCATGAGGTGAAGTGACTTCACAATATAGCTGCTAGCATAAGGTGAAGTGACTTCACAATCTAGCTAGCTAGCATAGCATCCATCACAACAACTCATGCCAACAAACTGCCAATGCTACCTGAAAGTACTTAACTTAGTCATAACAGTTGGCATCACACATAGTTGCAGTCTCTATCTACAGCCATTAACTGCAATACTCTGTGTTATGTGAGACTCTGGCTAGACTGTGACATCACTTCCTGTACAGCTGTACTTTCTAGATGCAAAACTCGGTAAATTCTCCCTGTCTGCCAAACTAATGAGCTTTATGTTTCTAACTATACCCAGATACTTATGCAGCATATAGAGGAGCATATTTGGGGTCTTAGTAAGCAAAAGAAATTCATCCTGTCTGCCAAACTATTGAGCTTTATGTTTCAGACTATACCCGGGTACTCGTGTAGCATACAGAGGAGCATATTCAGGATCTTGGGTAAAGATAGCATTCAGTTCAGCAAACGTAGGTCTCTGCTTTTTCTCCATAGACCAACATTTTCTCATTATCTCATATGTCTTATCAGGGCAGTTTTCAGGTTGTTGTAAACGACTTCCACACTCCAGTAGTTGGATCACCTACAAGAGAAATAAAAATAAAAATATCATTGACTTCAAATGGAAAGTCATCTGTGTTGGTAAAGGCTCACGTGTCCATAAAGTCACATGTAGTGAATAGTGGGTCAATCTGTTGACAAAGACTGAAGCGTGCAGTCAAAAATTTCAGAGACAGGACCTGCTGTCATTGACGGCAAGAAAGTTTTCAAAATTTAGTTAGAAGTGCGAAAATCAAGTTCAGCAATCGCATTGACACCAGACCCCATCCCCTCTAAACAAACAAAACTTGTTTATTGAGCTTGTGTGACAGTGTGCAATCATTCCTAAAACATGGCAAAATTAATCAAACCCAGATCAGGGCTTGAAACCCTGACTGCAGTGGTAAGAGTCAAGTAATTTAAGCCCTCTTTTGATGTGAAACTTCTCCATACTTACTGCATACTTCCTAGAAACATCTACATTTCAGTAACTTTGAAATTTACTTCTTTTTATACTTTTTTTTTTAATTATACAATTCTTAAAGCAGCACTAGCTGCAGCTGGGATACTTTTTCTCATCAAGTAATCAAAGATATATTCACTAAATATTTGTCAGTTACTTATAAAAAAGACAGTGTGTCTGTTAATTAGTGGTCAATATTATCCGTAGGTGGTGTAGTGACAAGTTTAAATCTAGAGCGAAAGCTTTTTTTTTTTATTTGTCTCTGTGTTAAAACTGTAAGAGGGAGTACATTGTGTTCATTTGAAATCATGCAAACATTACTAGTCCTTTTCTTGAATGGTACATTTCTTGAGTATCATAGAGTACGTTTGCTAATTACAAATCATGCAAACGCCCATCACTAGGACTTTTCATGTGTGACATAGGGAGTACATTTTGTTGACCCAAAACTACTACTTTTCTTGCACGTCTTAAGGAGTTCACTTTGTTGATTTTAACTTACCTGGGCACCCATCATGTCACCATAGGGTTGGTCACCATATGAATACATTTCCCATAACGTAACACCATAACTCCAGACGTCACTGGCATGTGAAAAATTACCATAGTAGATAGACTCTGGTGCATACCTACAAAAGACAGGAATATTCATTCATTTATAATTTAAGAATTATTTCTGTTGATGCAACACTATGTTCCCTAGCAACCACATAACTGCATATTTCTGTATCAGCACATGAAACTGTTCTCTTTGACCTTTTTACCAAGTAACTATAAAAACCGTTTCCGTAGATTTCTAGGTGTGGACATAGCTGGAGTATTGACTTTTCAATCAGACAACTAATAATATATGAAGTGAAAAGTTTTAAATACCAAGAATTAGACACTGTACATGTTAATTAGATTGTATCCATAAGTACTACAGTAACAGGTTGAAATTGTAATCTTGTTGGGAGTGCTGATTTTAGGGTGCGACCCTGAAAATTAATCTGATTGATTATATTTAGACTTGACCATATTATTATTATTATTATTATTATTATTATTATAATTTAACTTTATTTCGGGAAAAAAAAGAACGCAAACACGCTCATAAACATCCCATAGATAAAAACTATACATAAAAAAACAGCATTTTAAAACAAGTAAGACTTTAAAAAGACAACCTGACAAATACACACATGAACAAATAAAAGCATTTAAAAATACAACAAATCTCTTATGTGTACCCACAGGTGATTCTATACTGTTCAGGATGTATAATATGATGATTATAAGTCATTACATCTAACAAAACAGATTCAAATAACGTTCTAGTTGCAGCTACTGAGTGATAACATAACCTTAAAGTCAAATCTTTTTGTCTACCCAGCCTACCCATTCCATTATGTTGTAATGAATTGATACTGCTTGAAAACCATATTATTGGGACTAATAAAGTGATAAAATATTCACACAGCCTATAAATTTCTCATGAATTAAATTTACATACTCTGTGAAAACATGGTGGTTTTCAAATGCTATTTCACTCAGTGTGGAGTTATGCATACTCACCATTTCACAGGCCATCTTCCTCCACGTGTTGCTTTGTAATAATCACTGTTTTGACCCACTGCTCTGGACAATCCAAAATCACTTATTTTGCTCTGTCAAATTATACAGAAAATTTTATGAATTGTTTTTCATCTAAATAATCCTATGACATATGCAAATTTTAGAACAAATGAGAGACAATCATTATAACCACAGCCAGTCCAACTAAAATGACAATCAACCTGAATTGGGAGATGTGAAACTTGAGACTGGTAAAAATCGAGTCAACAAGTCCTTATTTATGTCGTTCGCTCACATTTTGATCCCACAGTTTATTTCACTCATTCGATTTATTGGTTTCATTTACTCATTCTCTTTCATTCATATCATTGTTTTTAGACCCTGAAGAAGACCTCTCAGTGGGGTCGAAATGTCGGTAAGTAAAGTTTTAAACATAGATGAAAGACTTGTCAACCCTTTTTATCAAACCACATCATGTCAGGATAATATTGTTCTTCATATTTTCCCCATTTACCGGTATTAGTCCCAAAAAAACTGGGCTTTCACATTCACCCAACTGTTTCGCATTTACCGGTATTAGTCCCAAAAAAACTGGGCTTTCACATTCACCCAACTGTTTTGCATTTACCGGTATTAGTCCCAAAAAAACTGGGCTTTCACATTCACCCAACTGTTTCACAGTCCCTCATTCAGGTTATTATCTCATACAACACAGTTGTGTTTTCAAAAAGTTGATTTATCTAAAGAAAGACTGAAAAGAGCCTGTTAACTTATAAGCAAGTCTAATATCGAAGTAAAAAACTCCTTTTACAGATTGAAGTATAGATTGTTTATTTGTCTTTCGGCCACAGGCCAAAATGAAAGAGCCTGTTAACTTATAAGCAAGTCTAATATCGAAGTAAAAAAGTCCTTTTACAGATTGAAGTATAGATTGTTTATTTGTCTTTCGGCCAACAGGCCAAAATGAAAGAGCCTGTTAACTTATAAGCAAGTCTAATATCGAAGTAAAAAAGTCCTTTTACAGATTGATGTAGAGATTGTTTATTCGTCGTTAGGCCATACGCCAAAATGACAATTACATAACTTAATGAAAAACAGAATACAGTATAACAGGTTGTAAAATGTTGTAGAAACTTATAACCTTATCAAGTATTATCAAGCGTTCATTTAAAATTCTTTTCTCACATCCATAGCTTTATAAACAAATTTACCAAGATTCTGCAACACATTTGTAGAAGTAGAGTCCTTTTACACAATATTTCACTAAATATGTTGGATACATACCTGACATCTATCTACCAGGAGTATATTTCTTGTGGCCAAATCTCTATGTACAAAACCCTTCTCTTCTAGATACACCATACCCCAGGCTATCTGAGCAGCCCAGGTCTTGAAGTCAATCTCAATGATCTCATCGGAATGATCTAGTAAGTAGTCTAGTAAACTACCCATGGATACTAACTCTTGTACCTTTATGTTGAGGAGAGAAAACAAACAGGTGTCAATCAGGAATGCATGGAGATGTCTACCAAGAATTTGAAATGTTGTCAACATTTTCTCAAAATGGTAACATAATGTGCTGGCATCATTGTTACCACCACCACAACCACCATAATCTTCACCATCGTCATCGTCATCATCATCATTATCATCATCGCTGCCGACGATGGTGATGACAAAGACAATACAAGGATGATTTGAACTTTGACCTGAAAACAGTGCTACTTACCATCATCATAGGTGGGCCATCCACAATACCATGTAGTTTGACAATACATGGATGGTTTAAACCCACCATTATCTCTGCTTCACGCAGAAATTCAGGTGTTCCATGCTGTATATGTTCTTTGTGTAGTGTTTTGAGTGCAACCTGACTCCGTACTCCATGTTGATTGGTCCAAATTCCTTCTAGAACTGCACCAAACTCCCCCTCACCTAGTTCCTGACCTGTGTACAAAATAACCACTTAGGAGTTATTATCTGTGAACATCAATACTAATTTAGAGGTTCCTGTAGGTGTACATCAGCAATAACTTAGGGGTTCTTATCTGTGTACAATAACTTACAAGTTCGTATATCTACATGTAACAATATCTATGTATAGTAACAACAACTTAGGGGTTCTTATCTATTTATAACAATGTCTTAGGGGTTCTTATCCACATGCAGCAATAACTTGGCATTCTTATCTGTGTATGTCAACAACAACTTAGGGGTTCTTATCTATTTATAACAACAACATAGGGGTTCTTTTCCCCTAACTATATGGCGACTCATAAGAAAAGTTTTTTAACACACTTTTATCATTTTATATCAGGGTGGTCAAGCTGAAAGTGTCACACACTTAGCAACACTATTGTTCTCAATGTCATCATCACACATGATCATCGCACATGACCAAGATGAAAGCTCGACCGCGATCACATGTTTGACAACCGTTGTTGCTAGACATATTTGCATATCTCGTGATCTACAAAGAGACGTAAAAATCCCTTATTAACTCTCAAACATTTCTTACCGACTTCTATTTGTTCTCTCTTAATATGTACAAGTCTCTTTCCCATAGGTTCTTCGTAAATCTTACTTGCTGTCTCTTCCCTTGATATCTTACGCTGTGGTTTAGGTTTGACTTGTGGTTTGGGAGGAAGGCTTTCCTGCTGTGGGCGTGGTCTTATTTGTGGTTTTGTTGTTGGTGGTGGTGGTGGTGGTGATGTTGGTGGTGGTGGTGTTGGTGATAGATCCTGTACAGGTACTGGTGGCTAGGAAAGAGATTAGACAAATGGTTGTGATTATTGTCAATTTTGATGTTTCCCTACTAGAACATTCAGAGACTTTATGAACTACAGCACTTCTTGCAGTAAAAGTCACCAAAACTTGTTGAAATTTCGTGATGATGTTTGGCAACAATCGTCACCGAACTTTGATATTTTGCTACTAGAAAATTCTGAGAATTTTTCACAAAAGTTAATTTCATCAACTGACAGTGCAATAAAATATCAGAGTCTTCCAATATTTCGATGACTGACAACCTTGCCCATTTGCAACTGAGGCCATGATGACCCAAAAAAGGTCATGACCTCAAACCTAAGGTGGTGTAAGTGAAAACACCAGTCCCCCTTGAGGTCTCCTCCCACAGCAATGGTCTGCAGTCACTTCCTGTGGTGAAAGTCAACAAACCAGATATCTACAATTTGAGATATTTTTTGGCATATGTAATAATTATCCAAATGTCCAACAGATGAGAATTGAAAATGGGAAATGTGGTCAAATCCATGAAACCAAAACTATTGAAATGGGGCCCATATGTGGAAATTATGGGGGGGGGGGGGGGGGGGGGGGGGGGGGTGGAGTACAGGATGCGTAGCCCTTAAATTACAGTTGTTGAGGATACACTTATCTTGTTGTTTTCCAACTCTATAGGGAACTTGCAATCCAGACTGAGCATGCTCAGATGCAAAGGACTATGGGATTATCTGTGGTTATCGTAATACCTAATCTGGAGCTACCGATAAAAAAACCTCCCACAAAATAGTCAGGGTAAACTATGAATTGACCATTCATGGTTGCAAACAATGTAACAGTATTGTTTACAATACCAATTTATTAGTATTTATTATCACATTTCCCATGATGCAACATTCAACATGGCGGGTTTGCACGTTCCCTATTACGAATTTACAACTGGTGAATTTTAGTGTCAAACTCTTGTTTCAAACATCCCATCACATATGCACACCGATGATGCTCAGCACATGAACACTGAAGTTACAACACACACACATTTCAACTTCTGATGAGCACTGTCATCCAAGACTGCTAAAAACATAATGCTAAAAGTTGAACTGCGTGTATATTGTAACCTTTGTCATTCCAAATCCACACGCTTTCTGGAGAACTAACTCCTAGGGAAAACTTCTATTCTAACTTACCGGTGGCCTGTTTTCCAAATCAGTATTTCTTTCAAATCTCTTCATAGATGGAGGTGTTAGTTTGGGTAGTGGTTTTTTGGGTGGTACTGGTTGTTCAAGTTTTCCTGGTAGTCCGTCATCATATCTTGTGTAGTGTTCTACTAAGTGTTGTAATGTCTCAAAGTATGGACCATCATCAATTACGTAGTAGATGTCCTGATTACAAATATTACAAAATGTAAATGATAGCATTCATGGTGACAAAACTTTGTTGAAAGATTGATAAAACTTCCAATATACACTGAACATTATACAACTCATAACACCCAAGTAAAGTGGTTCCACTGCGTCACACTCATTTACAACTCATAACACCCCAATAAAGTGATTGCACTGTGTCACACTTATTTAAAACCAATAACAGCCAACTAAAGTGATTGCACTGTCACACTCATTTACAACTCATAACAGCCAACTAAAGTGATTGCATTGTGTCACACTCGTTTACAACCCATAACACCCAAGTAAAGTGGTTCCACTGTGTCACACTCATTTACAACTCATAACACCCAACTAAAGTGATTGCACTGTGTCACACTCGTTTACAACTCATAACACCCAAGTGATTCCTCTGTCACACTTGTTTACAACCCATAACACACCCAAGTATTAAAAGTGATTCCACTGTCACACTCATTTACAACCCATAACACCCAAGTAAAGTCATTTCATTGTGTCACACTCCTTTACAACCCATAATACCCAAGTAAAGTCATTTTATTGTGTGCCACACTTATTTACATTCCATAACACCCAAGTAAAGTGATTCCACTTTGTCACATACGTTTACAACCCATAACACCCGAGTACAGTGATTCCGCTGGGTCAAACTCATTTACAACCCATAACACCCAAGTAAAGTGATTCCAGTGTGCCACACTCATTTACAACCCATAACACCCAAGTAAAGTGATTCCACTGTGCCACACTCCTTTACAACCCATAACACCCAAGTAAAGTGATTCCACTGTGCCACACTCCTTTACAACCCATAACACCCAAGTAAAGTGATTCCACTGTGCCACACTCCTTTACAACCCATAACACCCAAGTAAAGTGATTCCACTGTGCCACACTCCTTTACAACCCATAACACCCAAGTAAAGTGATTCCACTGTGTCACACTCATTTACAACCCATAACACCCAAGTAAAGTGATTCCACTGTGCCACACTCCTTTACAAACCATAACACCGAAGTAAAGTGATTCCACTGTGTGGTACACTTATTTATAGCATACATAACAAGTATAAATACTGTTTCAATGGCTTTGAATATAAGCCTGGTACATTTTGTATGTGGCCTTTCTCATGTAGTCAATTTGTAAACAATATTGAAAGCTACAGAAAACCCAACAGACTTGAATGTTAGCATTACAGCTGTGATCGCATCTATTACTCTGGTAATCGAGGCTTCAGTTTACCAAGACAAACACAAACTAAAACTATTGTCACAACATGTTGGTACAACAGTGATAAGCTATTAGGTGAATGTTGGTTAAAAAGTCTCAGGAGGGTGGCGATCTGTAAGCTAGTTCCATAAACTTGCAGTGTACTGTTTTGAGACTTCCAATGTTTACACTATCTAGATCACAGGGTGATTAGATTCATACAACAGAGGAACCACTAGCATCCACTTGTGTAATCTACCATATCAAACAACAATAATTTCAGTTTGTATCTTCCTTAGTGAACCAATATCTCAATTACCAGAGTTGTATTTCTCAGTGAAATGTGAACAATTTCACTGACTACTTACTTGCTGTGCATTGCTAACATTACAACCAGTGACTGGGAAGCATTGACAAGCAAAACTTGTTACAACCAGGGAAAGCAACTAAATGAATTTTAAAAAATTTATCACAGCATGTTGGAACTACTGCAACTTGTATTACATTTCACGGTTTGATAGGAATGGTTCTATGGCTTCTTTGCATAATAATTCCCATTCACAAACAAATTTCAAGTTCCTTTGGCATTTCATGTAGATATAAAGAGGCCATAAAACTGTTTATATCAAACCATGAATTGTAATTTTAAAGTTTCTTTAATTACTACATTCTGTGCCAAATGTTATTAATCCAATTCATGTATTAACTTTCCCTGTTTGTAACAAGTTCTGCTTGTAAATGCTTGCTTGTCACTGGTTGTACTTAGATTGATTACATTCATAGTGACCATGGAACCAGGCTGATAATTAAAGTAAATGAAACAGTCTACTTTTACACTTGATATGAATGCTATAAATGATAGTGGCTTTTGATATCATAAAGTTTTCTTTCCATCAAAAATTTTCAAAAATATCAAAGTTAGTTGTCACTAAAACTATGTTTTTTTAGTTTCAATTTATTTGTGTTATGTACTCACTGAAGTATGTATGATAGCCCTGTTGCCGGTTCCAAGATACATACAATGCCATGTATTGTGTACGCACTGAAGTGCATGCTCTACTCAGGGGAATGGTTGTCACCTGACCATGCCCTGGGTTCACCCATAAAATCCCTCTCTGTCATTGATGGCATTAAGTCTTTGTCATAATCAAAGAGGTCAACATGTCTTTCGATCATTTCACAATCAAAGCGTTATTTCAAACATAGCAAAGACAAAACAAGACTAAATGTAACAACAAAAGCGATGTCCTCTCACACAACGCATCTTGGAACCGGAAAAGCGACTATTGTCTAATGCTCCAACTCTGTTGGCATCTGACAAATTTACACGTCGTTCACAACTTACATGAGTGCCTATTTCAAAGTTAAAGATGGTCTTGTACATGCACATTGTCAGAACATAAGCCCCAGCTTTGTTTACACTTGTTCTGATCAGGAACCGGCCATCTTGTTTGTTGAATTTATCTATCATTTCTGCAGCCTCTCCTCTGTCAACTTCTCCATGTAACCATTCCATTGAATTTGTTCTTGCTGGAGCAGGTCTGTGTTTCCCTGTCAGCAAAATGGTGGAAAATACGACGTTATTTAGATAGTGACCTAAGGGGCCTTGTCACTATGAGTCAAAAACAGCCAAAACCCTGATGTCACAAATATATTTTAGCTGAATAAAGAAATTATTGCGGATAATAGTCTATGTCTATGTAGGTCTAAATGAACAATTGGGAAAATTAATCCAACTTTGCCACAATTCCTGCAAAAAAAGCCATCATAAATAGGTAAGTATTTTTTAATCTAATTAGACAACATGTTGAAATTTCTGGGAGTACCCCAACCCATCCTGTGTCTACACCTTGAAACGTAATTCCCACTTTGGCTGTCACTTGACTGATAGTCAAGTAAATCCTCACCTAATGCTTGTACACATTCCAGTTTGTCATATCTTTCAGCTAGATCCAAGGGGGTGTCACCATCACAACTTCTTGGATGACAAGGTACGTTAAATGACAGTAAAATCCGTACACAGTCTACATGTCCACGTTGAGCCGCTTCATGTAGTGGTACCCAGCCAGTGGTCGGATGTCTTGCTGTTGGGTCCGATCCCTTGCCAAGGAGTAATTTACATGTGGAGGGCCGATTTCCTGCACATGCAAACTAAAAGAAATGAAAATTGTAAAATACAAAAATGTAATCACATATAACTGTACTGAGATGACTACACTAACTTACATGTAGTGGTGTTATAAAACTGACAGTAACTGTACTGAGATGACTACACTAACTTACATGTAGTGGTGTTATAAAACTGACAGTAACTGTACTGAGATGACTACACTAACTTACATGTAGTGGTGTTATAAAACTGACAGTAACTGTACTGAGATGACTACACTAACTTACATGTAGTGGTGTTATAAAACTACATTTGTATAACTTACGTGTAGTGGTGTTATAAAACTGCTGCTTTTACAATTGACATTAGCTCCAGCATCTAACAATGCATTAACTATATCATCCAAACCATTGTATGCTGCATCATGTAGAGCTGTTCTACCAGAACTGTTCCTAGCATTGACATCAACACACAGCGGGTCATTCAGAATCTCCTTGGCATAACATAAATCACCTTCCAAGACTGCCCTGAAATTAATGAAATACAAAATATGGGTTAGATGAAATTACTTTAATGACTGAAATGACCGACATGTTGTGCCTTGGTGATATTAAAAACATCAGCAGAACAACTAACAAACAGTACAGTGTGATACGATATGATATGATATATGATATGATATGACATGATATGATATGATATATGATATGATATGATATGATATGATATATATGATATGATATATGATACGATACGATATGATACGACACAACACAACACAATACATTACAGTACAGCACAATATATTACAGTACAATGCAATTCATTACAGTACACTATTATACAGTACAATACAAATGTACATGTGCATGTACATCATGAGACAAGACAAGACAAGACAAGACAAGACAAAATCATAATAAACATAAAAGACTTCATAAAAGATGGTCTGGATGACCAGACTGGGTTAGAAACCAGTCCCTCAAAAGTCCTTCAATCAGCACACATTCCTGTGCTCCTTCCTATGGTGTTCATATAAACAGCCATCATAAATAGGTAAGTATTTTTTAATCTAATTAGACAACATGTTGAATTTCTGGGAGTACCCCAACCCATCCTGTGTCTACACCTTGAAACATATACCCACTTTGGCTGATTTAGTTTAAAAGGACTGGCTGTGGAGTCCTGGTTGGACATTGGACAACGTCAAAATAGCTGTACCAAATGAATATTTAATGAACGGTGACGACAGCCCATTATTACTATTGACATGCGCTTTTAGCGCTTCGCTCACTATGGGGTTGAACCATAATTAACACCTTTCGTCAGGACTTTGACTATACTGTGAGTCATAGCATGGAAGTATACTTCCACAGTCATAGCGATACTGTATAGGAACTAGACTACATAAAAGACTACACATAATACCAGTACATGATACATGTACATAATGTACATGACAATAGTTGCCAGAGGAGTCTGGGTAACTGCGACTAATACCAGTACATGTTTATATGTACATGCATGGTGATACATGTACATGTAGTTGCCAGAGGAGTCTGGGTAACTGAGACTACACATAATACCAGTACATGATACATGTACATGGCAATAGTTGCCAGAGGAGTCTGGGTAACTGTGACTAATACCAGTACATTAAAATTATGTAATTGCACTGGATTGTCAAAAAGATTTCTGTCTGAAAGAGTCTTAGTACTATCATCACTTATCTTGTCCTATTCAATCACATAATGCCATTCCAATGCTAATCTGTCTAGGTGCTTTGACAGACTAGAAACATAACTACATATACATGTATATACATGTAGTTCACAGATGCTGTTTGTAGGAGTTATGTAACATACTTTAGTCACTCTCAGCAGATGTCTGTAGACAGGCTTAGCTGCTAGAGTCTTCTACACCAAAGGAAATTGGTGCACTCTTTCAATTATGACATAACAAATACTAAAAGTTTGCATTATTCCAAAAAGAAATTTCATGTCATTCTTGTGATGAAACAAAAATAACAGGAACAAATTCAGAGGTGGCACTGAATGTACATGTACTTGTGGTATATGTATTGACGTTTTGAGGAGGTTTTGCTGGCTGTGAAGCCTTGAGGAGGTTTTGCCAGCTGTGAAGCTTCAAGGAGGTTTTGCCTGCTATGAAGCCTCGAGAAATTCTTGACTGTCAGACAGCAATATCAGATGTTTTCCCTTTTAAATTAAAGTGGCGCAAGCTGAGTTAATAAGCTTTTCACTTATGTATTTTAAAAAATTGTATAGTTCCAATTACGCTCAATTTTAGAATAGGTGGAGTAGGTAGATTTTTTTATTACAGTATCGTATATCATTATTCATGTGTGAGTGTGTCTAGTTCAGGGTAGTTTTGTTTTCCATTGCTTGTGGTCTCTGTGTTATTGGTTTCTTCTCATTAGATGTACAGATATTACAGATTGGAAGAAGAGTGTTATATTGTTTTTTTTAAGTTGGTCAGTTTTTGCAAACACTATTTCTTGCGAGACTTCACGATTTTCGCTATTTTTTTTTCTTGAGTACTTAAACAGAACCACACAATTTTTTTTTGTTATGCATTATATTTTTACATTTCCAAACAATTTTTGACTGTGTGAGTATAAATTTTTGCCATAAGGAAGTTCTTTGACAAATAAGTCATACAGATCGTTATTTTTACTGTTTATACATTGATATCAACCCAGTGTACACAAGGATCAGGCCAACTACATTATGATGACTAAACACCTGGTCTTGAGATTAATGGACTGAGTTTGGCAATGATGCATGACAACATGTTCCATAAATAGGCTCTGTAGTAGGCCATTCCAGACTGCAAACAGGAAATTGAAAAATACATACAGCGCCCTCGCTCAAATTGGGGGTATCATCATCTCATAGTACCATTTCTTAAAAGCTTTGTCCCTTGGTAATCTGTAGAAGTGTAAATCAGGAATGTTTTTCGTATTGTTCAGACATCAAGGAAAGCAGCAGTGCTCTATGATTAACCAAGTAACCTATACCATGTATACCCCCAAGGTACACACACACAGGAAGTAGAGCGCCACCACAGCAAATTTTGGAAAGGATTGAACATTACCATCAAAGAAGATGAGGGAGTTGAGAGAGAAGAGAATTACTTAATCATTTATGTTTATGTCATGTTTGCAACTTTTGTGTCAGACACATAAGATAAGTCAACTTTAAACCCCCCACCTTCCCAATTGTACAAATGTACGACCTAAATTTAACCTGACTCAGTCAACATTAACTGTTCATATTTGGGGCATTTTCATGTTAGGTAAGACTAGAGTCGGCTCAGAGTCAACTCAACTAGTGAGAATCCTTAACTATAGGTATTTCATAATTTAATGTATTTGTAAATATTACTGTTTATGACTGCAACAAAGATTAAGACAGTTTTTATAGCTGAATAATTATTAAATTTCATGATAAGGAAGTGGAGGCTATCAGGTTGGAGAATGCTTCAACTTTCAGGTTATGTTTTCATGTGGTTTGACATATATCAATGTGGAATTTTGAATTGGTCAAAAATTGAATTGAAGTCTGGTCTCCAGTCCCAACATGCACTTAAACCAGTTTGCACCAATTTAGTTGATGCTGTTCAAAATGACCTCATTCAAAAGTTAAACAACATGGCCAGTAACCCCCAGCCAGCTTTTGACCTTCTTGACTATATATAATACATCACTAACACTGATTATACCATGCATAAGCCAAATTGAACAAAAAATATGGAATTTATACCCTGGTCATTCTTTGTCATGACAACGCATGTCTACATCATTGGTTCTGCTGTGTTGACAATTTGATATTCTTCATAAAATACTCGTGACCTAAGGGTTTTGTCACTACTCATATAAATCATAATGACTTGTAGTGAAAAAGCCCCTCGTATTTTCCTTGGCTGAATGAAGAAAAATATTGGGAATAACATTAAGGCCTAGTAAAAAAAAATTGTGTGGTTCTGATTACGCTCAGTGTTAGAATAGGTGGGGTAGGTAGATTTTCTTTTTTATTTTATCATATATTTTTTTCTGTATCTATTTCTTCTCATCAGATGTACAGCCATTACAGATTGGAAGAACAGTTTTATTTTGTCTTTTTAAGTTGATGTCAGTTTCCGCATCTGCTATTTCTCGTGAGACTACACAATTTTGGGAATTTTATTATTTTTTTCTTGAATACGTTTAAAAAAAACGTTTAGAGTTGGCAGTGAAAAGCTGGGTGGGGTCGGGTAACAGGAACCAAACAATTATTTTTTTAGGCCTACATTGTATTAAAGTATACAAGAATTCTTAAAGTCAATTTGGAGAATTCTTTCTTCAGTTCAAAGGCTTAGAACATGAAGGATGGTTGCCATGTAGAACTCACTCAAACGATATACGTATGTAAATATTAGGTGGGCCAACTCTGTATCTTCTACTTCAACCTAACCCCTTAGATCAAACAAAATAACCTATTGTACATTCTGCCCACTTTTCATCTCATACTCTTTCCTTACGAACATAACACTTTGGGTATTGACAGACTACAAATACTTCAATTTAAGGTAGAAATGTACTGACAAAACACAATTTCTACAGTAAACAGATACACATCCGCCTTCTCTCAGTCTGGTTATACAGCTTAAGACATTCGGTGATAAGTCATGTTTTACATTTAGCACATGTACATTTTGTAAGTCTCGCATAATAATTGGTCAAATTTTTAATTCATGAAAATATCAACCTACACTGGTTTCGGTATAAAGTCTTTTAGATGAACACACATATATAGTTGTGTGAGTGGGTTGATATATAATAGACACAGGAGACAGTATTTACTAATTTAATGTTTCCTACGGAATGATAAATGTACTTTATTCACATACAAAAATGTCTACAGATGGATATACATGTAGGATCAGTTATTCTGTGATGAAGAGGTGGTAGATGTATGTGGATGCTAAAGTCATTAGGACCACTTGGTACATGTAGTTGCATGTTTATTTGTGGATATTACAGTTCCTAACTTCATTCAAAATACTGGACACAGTCCATAATAGGAAATCTAATAGTCTTGGTTACCCAGCCTCATGCCACTGGGGCCTCTGCCTATGAGACCACCCCAAACGAGAGTCTGGGGAAATGAGATTCCAACTACCCCATCACGGAAGTCACACAGTACATGTACATTTCTTCCACGCATAAAAAGTGGGCTTAGAGGCCTGTTTGTTGTAATTAATACATGCATATATATCAGTCACTTGAGTAGTGATGATCTGTAGCGAAGGGCCCCAAATCATCCAGCCTGCAATGTTGGATTTGAAATACTCCCCATGATGCACTGCTCCAGAGGCTACTTCCTGCACAGATGAGTTGAAATCAAATTTCTCCCAGTTTCAGACTCATTTGGGGTGGTATCATAGGCAAAATTTCTACCTTCAACCATAAAACCCTACAGTTGACGACAATGCCAACAAAATGATTAGTGCCTGCACAGTTATTTCAACTTTAGCTATACAAGATTGAGATACTTGCTCTGACAATCAGTATCTTGGTTTACTTTACGTCCACACAAACTAAAAATATTGTTGTTAGATGTGGTAGATTACACCAAGTGGGTTATAGCAGTTCCTCTGTTGTGTGAATCTAATCTCCCTGTGGTCAAGATAGTGAGAACATTTGAAGTCCCTACAGTCCCAACAATTTTATAACTTTGAGATCATGAATGGAAGACTCAAGTCATCAGGAACGCCACCTGACAGACAGAATGTCCATTGAATAGCTTTAACATATCAACATGCTGCAACTATGGTTATAGTTTACATTGTACATTGTATGTCTACATGTATGTTAACAAGTCAAGGCCTCAATTGCCTGAGTAGTAAAAGACAAAACTTGTCAAATAATGTAGCAGTAGTTTCTTTGCTAAAATTTATGTGAATCTTTGCTCTGAAATTGTTTCTCAAAGATTATGCATGGGGTCCAGGAGAGGGTCCGGATGCTATGAAAGTGAACGACTACCCAGGTAAGTGAAAAGGCAGACATTCCAGGTTTGTGCAAATAGGTTTAGCTACATGTGTTTACATTTGTGGTCGTTGTGTTCTAATATGGATTTTCATGGTTGACTTTCTACTTCCTTGTTGAATAATCAACCAACCACCCACAGACTTAGACCGCCATAACAACTCGAACATTATTTTTTATCTACCCTTATATATGCATAGTCATACACCAGGTTTCAGTCCCTGGTTCTCTTAAACCTGCACTAGCTGTAACTGGAGTATTATTTTTTTCAATCAGACAACCAACATTCTATTCACTGAAAATTGTTAAAATACCTAATAAAGGGGTTGCTTGTATCTGGAAGTATTACAGCAAAAAATCATGATACCATTCAATCTGATGTGGTGAAAGCGGCTAAATGCTTTATTTACCTCTATTTCCATCGTTTTGTGTCGTTTGTTTTTGTTCCGCATTTTATTATTTTTTTCTCAAATACATAAAACAAAGTTTAGCATCAGCAGTAAAAAGCTACATGTACATGTACATGTAGCCTAGGTGGGGTCGGGTAACCAGAACCAAACTATTATTTTTTTTAGGCCTTATCATTGGAGACATGGGCCAACATTTATATTACATGTAATTCTGCCATATTTTCACACCATACTTTTATTCCTAATCCAAACTACCCTTTAATCTCAGTTTTTTAAAATTACAGCATCATGTTCCTTTTTGTCACTTCAAAGAGATACTTGTAGGGTAAGAGTTTCATTTGTACCTCCACCGCATGGGTGTTAGTTTAATTACATTTGTCAAAATGTTATGGTCAAAATGAAAGTATTGTATCAAATACCACTAACAACTTCTTTTTTATAGCTTAATGTAGAATGTGCCTTGTAGATGAATTTCACTGAAAAACAAGTTCTTCAAAAATCTCTCCAAACTTTGCCATACATTTTTGGAAACTTGATTCTGGTCCTTCTGAATTTAGGGTCCATTGTTTTGTTTTTAAAGAAATCATCAATCTTTCATTTTCCCATAGTGTTAACTGTACTGTAGTACTTGGTGGCCATATTGGATTCTAAATTATTTTAATTTTGACCACTATTTCAAAAATGTTTATAATGACCCCTGATTTGTTGCAGGTTCAAGCCCAATCAATGCTGTTTGTTTCTGAATGGTTTAAGTCCTTGAGTAAGATTTGAGCCATGGCCTCAGTCAACCCAGCTGTATAATTGGGGACCTGGTAGGATAGAGGTTGCAATGTGAATGCTTTAATCCTATGTACAGTAGAGGCTGCAATGGATTGTATGCTGTCCAGGGAGTTGAGGAAGTATAAAGTGCTGTTGTGCCAAGTATACATGTAGATCCCTGCCAGAGGTAATTGTGTAGCACTTCGAGCACAGAGTAGGAAATTTGCTGTATAAAAATCAGTATTATTAACATTATAATGTTATTAATTTCTCCATACATGTATGTATGATTTGTTTCACCTCATTGACTTTAACTTTAAGGAAGTTGACTTACATGTACATAAATGGATATAACACTTTGCAATGAGAGATCTGCTTGCAGGGATTAGGTGAATTATAACTGTCTTAGTGTCTACTACATATTCAGCAATTATCATAAACTTTACAGAGTAACTGTACCCAAACCTACGTACATATGATTTAAGATAGAAACCTGCCTTGCCTGTAAAACTACAGTTGTGTACTATTCTCATTTCTGCATAGCAGCATACTATGATTAGTCATATCATATATTGATATTATTTTATGGCCAATATTTAATGAGTGTACGAATGTATGCGTGTGTCCTTGTTATCTGTGTCTGTGTATGCGTGTGTCTGCGTCTGTGTCTGTGTGTGAGGGGTTACCTGTGTAACGGGGTCGTTCGTCCAAATCTTCTCAAGTGGGAAGGCGGTGCAGTACCCTTACAAAAGTTCGCTAACTTTGTGGATAGTCCATTTGCTGACTGCTTGTAATGTTTAACAAGTTGATCTAATCCTTGGAACACTGGGCCTTCATCAATTTGCAGAAAGCCATCTGTTAACGACTGGATTTGGAAGTGCTGTGCTTGTCCATTATGAATTAATGATAAGACGAAATCTCCGTCTACCGTAGAACTTTCACGAATCAAAAACAACCCTTCTGTGTTCCCATATTCTTCCAATAAATGGTTCGCTGTATCTCTTGATATTTTCCCATGAAACCACATATGTTCGGCATCTTCTTTCTTAGCTTTAGCTTTGTCCTTCTTCAAAAAGTCGTTAACAGCACACTGTTTGAAGACCTCACTCAGCTTTCTAATAATTTCCGGGTTGTTGTGGCGACAAGACGGCGGGTCCTCGTACAGGGGAGACGGCGGAACATCGTGTGGCATTAATCGAGTAGCCGCATTTGGACGTTGTAACCTTTGTATCAACCTATTCAACATCTTGAACTATTTGACAGTACTTAGAGACATATCGCAATTCTCAAAACACGACAAGACAATCCTGCAAGAGCAAAGTCTTACAAATGACTCGGATAGACGCGATTGCACTTCTTCGGCATAACTTCCTCCTTCGTTGGGAACATCCTCACGTGACTTGGGTCAGGGGTCATAGGACGTGTCATCAAGATTAATGCAAATATCAATGTACTAATCATGAATAATACCAATGCAATACATGTATATTTGATCGCACAATACTAATACTATTCGACTCGTACATTGCACATCCGTTTAAGAGATTATAATTACCGGGGAATAGAGCCGTTCACTGCGGAAAGTGGTCATATGGATGAGGATTGGATATTTATTTTGGATTTTTAATTTATAAAAATTTATCATGGCTTCCTACTTGAAAAAATGAATGTAAAATAAACATAGACCAAGTCTGCGTTTGTAACTCGATACATTGCAAAATGCTAAGAAATGAGTTAAAAGGTTTGTTATTGTACGTACAATAACAAACAGACACATTTATCAGTCGTGTAATTTATCTTGTACTTGGCAATTGTTGTTTCGCATCGATTTTTCAAGTAGGATGCCATGATAAAATTGTCCTATAAATTAAAAATAAATACCAAATTCTCATCCATATGGCCAATAGTAGAGTAGATACATATTATTAACAATAAAATGGTAAAGTTTACGTACAACAAAACAAAGCTTGTAGTTTTGGAGTCCAAGAACTGCATGTTTACGAAAAACATTTCCCACAAAACATTTAGATTATTTTCTTATTTTCCTGCAAATTGTTTAGTATATCTCAACTTTTATTTAACATGTACTTACAAATATAAAGTGATATATGTTTACTGAAAGAGAAATGTGGGTACGCTTGTCTTGTAGTGCCATGGTACAAGCTGCTCCATACCACAACTTTGAAAACTATTCTTTATATGTCTCTTAACCAGTAAATGCAAAGTTGACTATTCAAAATGGCATTATCAGTGAGAAAAAAAGTTCACTGGATTGTAATAAGATACAACAAAATAGTGTTTGAACAAATTTTTGGCATTATTGAGTTTGTACATGTGTGTGAGTGAAGGTATAAATCGTAATGATACTGTATAGGAACTAGACTAGTACATGTGTTTATCAAGGACAAACTGTTCCTAATCCTATCTGTAGCTCTGGAGCATGCTCTTTGAGAACTCCAACATGTTAAACTTGATGTGTCCGTTTTTTACATTTATTAAAAATCTAACTTGATATAGAATTAGGATAGATTGGCTCTTTAGCTGTCTAACGTTAACCCGGAGTCTGTTTTTGTAAAGAGTCATTGCACGAAACGTTAATAAGCGAACTTTACATGACTGTTCAAACTATGGAGGCCTGAGACGTGTTGGCGTTCTCGTGGCATATTTATGATCGAACTTCCTTATGAACTCGCGTGTGTGTCGTGATACTTTAGTGTCTGATTGTGCGTCGTAGGGAAGTTGTCCTTCAGTCTGATAAAAGTTGTAACGCTTTGAGCATTTTTTTTAATCATGGAGCGGCGTTCATGACCAAGAAGTATTGGAACGTAGCTCTAGTATGCGCGCTCCGATAACTACTCCGACGCTTCTCGCCAGATCAGTGTTGGGCTTATTGGAACGCCGCAAATGTACAGAGTTATCTGGAACTTTAAGCCGGGTTCAGTAAGTAAGGGGGGGGGGGCGGTGTGTATCTTTGTGAGTTTGGGTGGTTACTACTACGGTTTAATTTTCAATTGGAATATTTTTTATATTTTTATATTTTTAATTTTTAATTCATAAAGTATCTAGTGTTTTTTACTTTGAAAAGCAAAAACAACATATACTATATAAAGTCCTTGTTTGTAATTAAAAACATCTACATCAGTGTACTAGTATTTGTGATGAGAGGAGTGGATCTCACAGTAGTAAAGGGGGGACAGCCTAGCAAGATATTGGGGATATATAATATAACTTTAGGGAAACTGTATTACGTGATTATTCTGTTGAGATCTTATGACATCCATTTTTATTGAAATTCCAAGAAAACATCTTGGTCTACTTCCACCGAATATGTATTAAAATTTTGCCTACTCATAAGAATGTATTTTGAATTAATAACTAAGTCACTTATGATTTGAAGGTGGGCGGAGAGGAGTTTGAGTTTGTTGAGCTGAGAGCGCGTCACCCGAAAATTTCTGGAAAAGATTTATCATACCGGAAAAAGTGTGAAAGTCAGGGGGTGTCTGCTAAATATACTTTATCTTGTGCAGTTATTCCCGTAACTACATAGAAAGAATCTCCACTGGCAAAATCACCTTAAAAATAAAAGAAGAAAATTAATCTGTGATGCTACCTCCATGGTCTAACGGTAAAGCGCACTATTTCTTTCAATATCATTTACATCCATTTATGATTATATACTTGATTATTCTGCACAATTTTTCTTTATCTTTTATTTCTTATTTTCTTGCTTTTTATTTAGTTACAAGTTTTTAAAATTTGACTTCGATCATTCAATGCAGGGGATAGGCTCGACATGCATGTCCGTCCTCAGTCTAGTCACTGGAGTTGCCGTCTGTCATGTACGTCATCGGAAACGAACAGCATTGTGGGAGGTCAAATTGGCTAAAATGGCCGACTCGGGGCCTTGGTGGCGAAAAGATATAAGAAAGCAGTTGAAAGAACGCGATAAAGTGCAATGTGGATATTTCCGAGATCTTATAAACAACCGTAAGTATCACCATCGTGTATAATTCTGCAAACATACGTTTTCCCCTTCCCGTTGCTTATCTTATACCATCACTTCTAAATCAAAACAACCCGAGTCGTGAGGACACTGTTTGCTTTCTCATGGGTTCAGTTTACGGTCATTTCCACCTACTTCCTGGTTAGTAAAGTAATTTTTGTGTCACGATTCTCCCGAAGTGTTTGTTGATAAAATCAGCACGAGTTTAGAATTAGGGAAGGACAGTCATTAATACAAAATGGAGTGAGATAAAATTGTTCGAAGGTTCACTACAGTGGAGTAGTATATATATGAAATTGTAGTGTCGCTCGTGACATCGACGAGTGATGTTTATCACCCGTGATGATCGATGTTTGCAAAATTCCACAAATTCGCAACTCTTGATTCAATATCAGTACACAGTAACTGCAAAACAATTCCAGTTTATTTTATTGGCTATTCACAATGTGTACTTGTGAATTTGAAATCTGACCCATAACAGAACTCCCACCCCCCACCCCCACAACACAACACCTTTATAGCTCAGTGCATGCATTTATGCCACACTCACAAAGCCGGGCCAGTTGGTATTAATGAAGTGAGGTTTGGCATATGGATAAGGACAGGAAGAGAAAGACAAAAAAGGTGTGAAAACAAATGATACATCTGAAAGAAATGAAAACTTGTAAAAGCTTGAATGATATGCTGGAGGTGGATACTGGGGTACTTGGACAAATTTTAGATGAGGACATGCTACCCTGGTACCAACACTTCCACCTGGCTTTCAGTGCAACAGGTACCCATTATTAAGATTTGGGTAAATACTGCAGACCAGTGAGCAAGAAATATTCACCTGTTTGGGATCACAACATGGTGACAGTACGAACGCCTATCTTTATGAACACCATGTTACAAAGTGTAGATGCTTTTCAGGAACGTCTTTTTATTTGATTTTATCCTTTACTTGAAGATAAATTCATTTCTTAAGTTTGGACTTGGTACATCGTTATCCTCTCCATGTTTAGAAACCATGGTCCATGATGGATACAAGCAATCACTGATAATGTCCCGCTGAGAGCTTGTGTCCACAGGTATGGGCACAGTGAACTGTGGGGGTGCAGGTAAACATTGATCATTAGTAAATCACCAATTCATCTATCTGTGTTTTAATTGACAGATAACAAAATATTTGAAAGTACTGATGCTATGAGATCCCAGAATGTACAACTTACAATTCAAGTTGAAAGACTCAAACAAGAAAACTTGGACTTGCAGGTCAAAGTTGAAACTGGGTAAGTATCTATAGTTACAAACTGTTCAGACACTCAAATAAGGGACAACTGAAGGTTAGTGGAGAGACACATTTTAGTGTTGTACCCAGAACTTATTTTTGTGCCATTGTTCTAAAATGTTCAACTGCCAGGCAGTTTTTTCAAAAACAGTTACTCTTAAGGCAGACATTCCGGCCTGCTCTCTAGTAATAAGAGATTTGCTATCTTCAAATTTGGAAATCTATATTATGTGGTATATTTTTATGTGAAATTACGCATTTTTGCACTCACTCACTCACTCTCCTGCTGTTTGTATGTGATTATTGAAGTTGACAGCAGTATTTGTGAAACTTGACAGAATCCATTGTGTATCAAGAAATAAGGAGAGACCCTAAAACTTCTCCTTTGCCATTCAGAAATAAATGAGTACAGTATACTACATGTAGGTGTCAAACCAGTACACAATGATGTACATGTGCTATGTTCAGATTACAAGCTAGCCTTCCAAACCATTCAACCATTGTAGCTCTACAATGGATATAATATCAAGATTTCCACAAGGTTCCTTTTGCTTTGGTAGAAAACAATGGAAAAAAATAAGGTTTGTTGCCTTAAACTGTCAGATATTTTGTGTCTCTCACCCCTCACTGCACTATAAAGGGTTTACCAATATGTGAGGGTGCCCCATCATGGTGTACCTTACAGACAAATCTATAACCCTGTATTTGGTTGTATTCACAGTGGGAAAGGTGGTGGCACTGGCATTGGCCTTCACATAAAACCCCAGAATGAATCTATAACTCTGTATTTGATTGTATTCACAGTGGGAAAGGTGGAGGCACTGGCACTGGCACCGGCAATAAAGCCTCAAATGAAAGAATACAGTCGCTAGAACAGAAATTATTCAAACTTCAAGAGGAACTGACTCAGATGCATCGTAGGAAAGGAGAAGTAAGTCATAGTACTATATAAAGAATTTTTGCTGAGTCATGTACATTGGAGAGTTAGAAAATCGTGTTAGATTTTCCTGGCAATTTTACCAACAACATGGTTAGGTCCTTGACTGCATAGCTGTTTTTAAATATAGCAGAGACCATAACTAACTTATTCCACCATTATATAACAATGGCTTCTTGTTGAATTTGTGCAAGATTTCAGATTTTTAGGGATTAAACTCCTAAGAATGATAGTGCAGATTCCAGGAGGCCCCATTGGCAAGTAAAAGTACATGGGGGGGGGGGGGGGGGGGGGGGGGGGGGGTGTTCTAGTGCGCTACCCTGATAAGTCTTTAATTTAGAACTTTATTGATAGATATGCAAAGTGGAACACAATGATTACCATATATGGAAATTATGGTAATAACCATGACTATATATGGAGACAAACCTGAGATCTCAAATTTCCTCAGTAGATCTATGACGACCATATAAGGAATGTAATACTGTTTTCATGATTGTTGTATTTGGATATTGAATTATAAGAAGTGTTATGTCCTTGTCATTCTGTTGATGTCCATTTGTTATAATATTATAATTCATCAATATTCTTGTTTTTTATAGAATGCTCAGCAACTCATAGATGTAACTCAAAAACTTCAAGAAACTGACAAAGAATTAAGTTCAAAGGATGAAAAGTAAGTGGCTTGATCGTAATTCCATATGAGTGATTAAATAAAACCTGCCTAAATTGACCCCTTTGTAAACTGAATTACTGGGAATACAAACCAATTTGATAATCTATATATGCGTTATGATCATCTCCGCCGTACAGTCAGCTGACTTTTGATCATCTCCGCCGTACAGTCAGAAGGTTTTTGATCATCTCCACCATACAGTCAGATGGCTTTTGATCATCTCCGCCGTACAGTCAGATGACTTTTGATCATCTCCGCCGTACAGTCAGATGACTTTTGATCATCTCCACCATACAGTCAGATGACTTTTGATCATCTCCGCCGTACAGTCAGATGGCTTTTGATCATCTCCGCCGTACAGTCAGATGGCTTTTGATCATCTCCGCCGTACAGTCAGATGGCTTTTGATCATCTCCACCATACAGTCAGATGGCTTTTGATCATCTCTGCCGTACAGTCAGATGACTTTTGATCATCTCTGCCATACAGTCAGATGACTTTTGATCATCTCCACCGTACAGTCAGATGACTTATGATCATCTCCGCCGTACAGTCAGATGACTTATGATCATCTCCACCGTACAGTCAGATGACTTATGATCATCTCCGCCGTACAGTCAGATGACTTATGATCATCTCTGCCGTACAGTCAGATGGCTTTTGATCATCTCCGCCGTACAGTCAGATGACTTATGATCATCTCCGCCGTACAGTCTGATGGCTTTTTCTAGCACAGAATTCTATTTTTTACCAACAGCAGCAATAGACTATACATATTGGAGTATTGATATAAATGTGATGACGTTATCGCATCCTTATCTCACTTACATTCAAACTGGAGGTAGAAAGTAACCAATTACAACCGCCTGACAATGTGTGATGTATTACTACTGACATGCACTGTTCATCCCTTCCCCAGTCGGATATTTAGCTAGATTTCAATAGAATTTGTCTGTTTGACTTTACGTTAGATAAGAGATCTTAGGGAACGAGTATGGAGTATGGAACAATTGCAGAATCAATACTCCAAGTCATGTGTGGAAATTACGTAAATGTACCAGGCAACACAACACACGGAAACTCATGACTATGCAGTGTGCATTTGTTCCTTCCTCATGAATATTCAGTGTTCAACCATTCCATCTTTATGTGGCTTGCCTCCATAAGACAACACACGACTGCTAATAAGGACTGCCACTAAATAATGGACGACAAATAATTTACTTTGTATTTCTAGGCAATCTCATGTAACGTAAGTGATGTAAAATCATAAAATGACTGTCTGCAACCCAAAGTTTACAAAAATTCCTTTATTTCCTGGAATGGTGTTCCCATTTAATAGACAATGTATCATAGAATATTTTAAAACTTTTTTTTCAGACTTAAAGAAGCTATTTATAGAATTGATGCATTACAGCAGGAACTTAGAAATTTAGAGGAATCAATACTAGAAAAAGAAACAGCATATCAGGTAAAGATATTTAGATATTGTTCCCCAATATTTTTCTTTGTTCAACCAAGGAAAATACGAGTGACCTAAGGGGGCCTTCTCACTACAATTCACTAGATGAGTAGTGACAACCCTTAGGTCACGAGTATTTTCCGGCTGAATGAAGAAATATAGTGGGAAATAATAGCATTATACCAGAGCCAGTAATGTTTGAAAAAAATTGGGGAAAGTAATGGCAATTTTGATCGTTTTGACTCATATTTTGAACATAGCAGAACCAGTGACATAGACACGTGTTGTCTGACATAGATGTGCATTGTCATGACGTAGAATGACCAGAGTATATATTCCATATTTTTTGTTGAACCTGGCTAGTGCATGGTATAATGCATCTTGTCTTGTTTTATTACATTTTGACTTTATTTTGAGAAGTGCGAGAATATTGTATGTTTGCTGATTTTTGAAACAATGGTAACAGGTGCAGTCGTTTAATTTCTATAATGTTTTCCACACATACAGTACCACTATTTTGGGGTGAATGTCTCATAAAATGCAGGAGGGAATGCAAGAAAATGTACTACTTTGAAGTGTTGCAAAAAAAAAGACAGGTGATGCAAAACAAATGTAGTAGTTTATGAGTGAGAGTCTTCCAATATTTTGATGATTGACAGCCATCTTCCTCTGGGAATGAGGCTGTGACCTTTACCTTTTTAGGTCACAGCCTCATTCCCATGGTATTGTTTATCCATATCAAATCTTGATATTCTATTCTATGCTATTGTCCATATACTATAGCTACTCAAAGATGAACATCAAGCACTCCAACTTACATGTACTGCAACAGAAGAAAAACTTAGGAAGCTGCAGGGAGACAACGCTGAATTGATACAAAGGTGGATGGAATTGAAAGGCAAACAAGCGGAGCTGTTAAATTTTGACAATGAACTTTATCACCAAAAACAACATGCAAAAATGAAGAAAGAGCTAGAAGAGGCTGCAAAGAGCCCTGTTTTAATCACTCCACCCAAGTATGTATTCTATCTGTATGTTGTTATCTGGTGATGCCAGGGAAATATTACAGTACAGGGAACCCTCATTAAACAAAAGCACTGGTCCCATGACTGTGTGAGGGCGCTAACATGTCTAAAAATAGTATTTAACACCAGTCCCTGTTCTATATATGTAGTCAAATACTTCAAAGTTTATACTCCCGAGTCATTTCTACTATTTCCATATCAGTGAGCAGCAGCATATGGTTTAAAAGTTATATAAATGTATATACATCACTAGTCCCATCTTGGCAGCACTAAAAATTCTGCCCGGGGTGACAATCAGGATAGTTTGAGTCCTGAATTAGGACAGCTTCAAGAGGTTTCCTGAAACCTCCCTGACTCTGTCCTGTGTGTTGTACGGATGTGTTCTCTCCTGAAGACCTCTTGATCTTGATCCCGTTGTAACAGATTTACACTTTTCTCCTGACCCAATTCTGTTGTTTCAGTCAATAGTTTTAGTTCCTTGTCCATCCTTTATCTAAAAATCAAAACAATGTGTGCCAAAATAATTGTAAGCAAAGTTTCATGACGTCACAACATATATTTTCAGGACCAGGTCAGGACGGGTTCAGGATATCATGCGACATCTACAGCATAGCCTTCCTACATATAAACACAAACCTATCCTACTCCAGGTAGGACTTGTGACTTTCTGATGTAGGAGGTCGTACATCTAGATGGGGCGTATTGTCTCACTGGCAGTGGTACCAGTTGATATCTTGAATACTTTAGGTAGCACAATATTGCCAATCAATCCTTAATAAGTAACACTGTTTTAAGGACAAGTGTTGAGGTTACAGGTACATTGTATTTTCAGCTTGAAGTCACAGTTCCTTTCAATAATGTGTGTTTTGATTTGTTTTAATTCAGGATTGGTCCTAGAATGGAGAGGGCCGGATCAACGTCATCATCAGCACTCTGTTATGCTGCAGTTATACCAACACGGGCACATCACAAATTTGTAAGAAACTCAACTCCTGTATTTGTGTGTTTGTTTCTTTGTTTCTTTGTTTCTTTGTTTGTCTATTTGCTTGTTTGTTTGCTCTGTTTGTCTGTCATGTTTTCTGTAAGTCTGATTTTATGTGTATCTCTGTCTGTCCCTAGTTTTCTGTGTGTGTGCGTGTGTGTGTGTGTGTGTGTGTGTGTGTGTGTGTGTGTGTGTCATCACAAACTAAAGAACAGCAGGTTGGATTGACACAAACTATAGTAGACAGATTCTATGAGACAAATAGAATTTAATATCTAATTAGTTTTGAGTGCAACTACTTGCATATTGATTATCTAATTTGCATATCCATAGCTTGTTTTCACTGTCTAATCCATCTCTCAAGAATTACATTTACTGCCTGTAGTCAATAAAAATTATCATTAAAAATAGTGCACACAATTCTACATCTTTTCTTTGGCATTTTAATTTCAGGATGCCCATGATGGTGAAGTAAATGCTGTTAAATTTACAGTGTCTGGTAGAATATGTGCCACAGGTGGTGCAGATAGGAAAATTAAACTTTGGGAATATGTCAATGGTAAGTCAAGGCTGTGGCAGTTTTATTTGAAATGCTATACCTGATCAGCCATTGCTAAATGGTACACCTGGTTAGCCATTACTAAATGGTACACCTGGTCAGCCATTGTTAAATGGTACACCTGGTCAGCCATTGCTAAATGGTACACCTGGTTAGCCATTGTCAAATTGTACACCTGGTTAGCCATTGTCAATTTGTACACCTGGTTAGCCATTGCCAAATGGTACACCTGGTTAGCCATTGCTAAATGGTACACCTGGTCAACCAATCTTAAATAGTACACCTGGTCAGCCATCACTCGATCATACACCCTTGACACCTAGTGAACCATTACTCTGACACTGTCTGTATTTTGTTATTTTTCAGGTCAACTTCAAAGTAAAGGTTCTCTAACAGGTAGTAATGCTGGTATTATGTGTGTAGATTTTGATGTCCAGGAGCAGCATGTACTAGGTGCTTCCAATGACTTTGCTAGCAGAGTATGGAGTGTAGGGGACCACAGACTCAGGGTAAGATGATACCAATTGTTTGTCTTCTTTCTTTCTCGAGAAGAAATCTTACTACTATGGAAACTGAGCTATCAGTGTACTGAAATAGACACAAACTAACAGTTTTTCAGTGTGGTAGATTACACAGTTAGGTGATAGTAGTATCTTTGTTGTATGAATCTAATCAACCTATAATCAAGATAGTGTAAACATCGGAAGTACCAAACAACATACACTGCAAGATCATGGAAGTCATCAGAAATGCCACCATACTGTGGCTAGAAATATACCATTCAATAGCTTATATCAACCTGTCACAACATCAGTTTTAGCTTGTGTCTTAGTTAGCTGAAAGCTTGGTTGGCAATGTCGCATGTGAACTCTTGCAGCTATGTTGTTCTGTAATTTTGGAATACATTCAAACTGAAATTTCTGAAAAAACTAGAAATTTAGACAGTGCTATTAGTATAGTTGCATTTGAGGGAGACTCAAGAATAGAAAACTACACACACACACACACACACACACACACACACACACACACACACACACACACACACACACACACACACACACACACACATAGGATACTTTGATTTAAATTACCCAATATTATTCATAATGAACATTTTCAATTTCCATTTGCCAATTATACAATGCAGGTAAAAAATTTCCAAACACTTTTCACATTAAATCTTGAAAGCCAAGATGAACTTGGTACTCGACCACGCAGACTATTTTACAAATGGTTGTCTTTCTTCACAGCATACATTAACTGGACACAGTGGTAAAGTTTTAACTGCCAAGTTCATGGGTGATCCGTACAAAGTAGTTTCAGGCAGCCATGACAGGACATTGAAAATTTGGGATTTACGAAGTAGGGCATGTAAGTTGAATCTATTTAGTCTACTCTCAATCATGTGAATGTGATATTTATCCTGGTACACACGCCTTCTCCAACCCCAACCCCCAACCCCCCTCACTCCGCCCCTCCCCCATCCCCTACCCTTAACCCAACCCCACCCCACCCTAACCATACCCCTTACCCCATCCCCAACTCCCTTAGTACAATTCACTAGACCCTTTTAATGTCTATCCTCAACAAGTCACAAAACACCATATTCCAGTTATCCAAAAAAACAAAAGAGTGTGTAGTTTGGCCACTTGGGGTGCTGTTTCAAAACAAACTATGGGCAGTGACAGTTAAATAGTGAGGCTCTCCATGAAAATTCATCATGTCCAAGTGTTTCACATCTAAAAGTGAATGATATCCTTGACCAGTCCACATAGTTCTCCTTTTTTTTGTTTCTGAAGATACAAATTTCTAATCAGGTCTTTGTAGCCAACTATTGTTGAGTTGGGTACTGCCTTGTGATTGACATCAAAGACTAATTGGGGGCATCCTCAGACTTTTCTTTCAAAAAATTGCTAAAAGTGGATTACTGGAGTATGATGTATTAGATCACATTGTGTGTAACATGACTCTCAGGATATTCTTATGAACCTGTGTTGTTTTACATGATACTGTAACAAAAACAAACAAATTTCAGTCGTATTTCATCAGTCTGTACACATACACATCAACAAGGTACTGTAGGGCTTTCATTTTTAATTTGTCTTAAAGGGCAACGCAACACCAGGAAATGAAGGCATTTTCATAAACTTTGGGTTCTGGAGAGTCATTTCATGAATGTACATCACCTACAATTACTTGTGATTGCAGAGAAACGTCATGTTGATCTTGTGCCTTTTTCAGGTATCTTTGCTGTGGGCCATTGCATCATGGGAGTCATCAGAAATAATGTATTCATGCATGCACACTGAATATTCATGACGCCAAAGTGCCTATTCCCTTCAGTGTAAAATATCTCTCATATATTTCTCACAATCTCACTTTCTTTTTTTCAGGTACGCGGACCATATTTGCTGGTTCAAGTTGTAACGATTTGGTGACCAGTGATTCCGCTGCATCCACAATTATCAGTGGTCATTTTGACAAAAGAATACGATTCTGGGATACCAGGTAAAATAAAATACTGGAAACCTGGACATTTTTTGCTAAAAAACTTATTTTCACTTTTTCACTGGAAAACAAAACACAAAAATAAGTAGTGCCTAAACTGCCTTCTTGTACATAAACACAATGTAGCAGTTTGATAATTAGTAAAAATTAGTCTTTGAGAACTAGCTGAAGACTGTTAAATTGCCAAATTTTCTTGCAGTGAAAATATCTAGGTTTACAGTGACAGAACCTTATAGTGTGTGTGAGTGCCAGTGTGGTATACTCGGCGTACTTGCCCAAGTGTTTGTGGTGTTCTATGCAACCGTACTTCATAAACACTGTAACACTAGTACAGATTACTTGGAGTATCTCACACTAACACCCATATAACATGGGATTCCAAAACGGCAAATTTAGTTTTAATTATAATTATGCAGTCACAAGATTTTGTGAACATGGAACAATCATCTAGTTATTTGCATATTGGTATGCTGTAATGTTTTTAGCCCCAATGGGCACCACCCAGAGGGTGCTCATATGTTACCATGACCTTTGACTTTGACCTCCATATTCAAGGTCAAATAGCAAAGTGGTCAAATTATGAAGTTTATATCTAGAGACACCATTCAAATTTGCACAATAACTTGCCCACCGTTGGGGACTATGTGTTAAGTGAAGGCATGTCAGCATTCCACTGCAATGCACATACCAATAGTATACACACACCAATGCAAGTAATTACTGATGCATATGTAAAAAATATGCATTTTTCAATAGTTGCATTATGCTGTGCATGGGTACTTTTAACAGGTTACTGCAGTGTATTTTGTCCGTGGTTCTTACAGTGTGCTGTTAATTATTAATATACTAGTATACAATTTTTGCTGTTTTCTTTAGAAATTCTTGACTTTGATTTTCAGGTCAGACAGTAGTGCCAATGAGATCACGTTACAAGGTCGTGTCACCTCGTTAGATTTATCACCAGACAGAACCATGCTACTAAGTTGTACGAGAGACGATACCTTGAAAATTATAGACCTCCGAATGAATCAAGTCACAACAACGTGTTGGTAGGTAGATCTATTAAAACCTAACTTTTTCAAAGCCCTACAAAACATTGCTAGTATTTGTTGATCTTTTCAAACCAAATTAGTCATTAAGAGTGACCTTCTTTGATTAGTCATAAAGCCTATAGACTTCAAATACAGATTATAGGATAGGTAGTTATTAAAAAGGGGATGGTTGTATCATGGGAAGTAATAATGTATTCAATTTGCACACTGAATATTCATGAGAGATGTTGTATAGGCACTCAAGGCTCATGAATATTCATTGTGCAACTTGTTGAATGCATTATTTCTGCCAACTCCCATGATGCAATAGCCCATAGCAAAGATACCCAGTGAAGATGCAAGGTCAAGGTGATGTTGGTCACATTACTTCATAACAGTTGATGAAGTGAAAGAAGTAAGACAATGATATGATTCAGAAGTAGACAAACACAATATGTAGACTGTTGTTATAGGCTGAAATGGCATCGTTTCTCTGTGGAATGTGATTTTTTTAATAAAAATAACTAAAGATAGTTAGGCAAGAAAATCTACAGGGAAATAGAAGTAAATTTTCATCATTTTACCTTTTTGCTTGTAAAAAAAATATTGAGAGTCAGCAGCTTAAACTCGGGTTGGTCTGGTTATCAGAAACACAACATTTTTTTTGGCCTTAGCAAAAACTTTGAGTATTTGTAGATATTATGTAGAATTTGAATGTAAAGGAATGTATTTCAAGATTCAGTTGATGTATTCTATTGCATATATAATAGAAAGAAGAATCAATCATATATTTTATTTGCAGTTGTGATGGTTTCCATGTTGGCAATGATTACACGAGGGCAGTATTCAGTCCTGATGGTCAGTATGTTGTAGCTGGATCTCAGGATGGTTCTGTATGTATCTGGTCTGTCGCTACGGGTATCCTGGAAACTAGACTATCAAAAGAACATAGGTAAGTGTCTTGATAGACAAAGATATGCAAATGAAGCACCAGTATATGCAAATGAAGCACCAGTTTACTGTCTTGCAGGGAGAACAACATGGAATATGACTTGTTACTTCATGTCTGTTGTCTTTACACTACAATACTCGACTATTCTAACCCTGACTTCCAGCCTCAATGCAACCTATGAACAGCGCCCCCTGTGGTCAAATCATGAAATCTTTATCATGAAATTTGCATATGTACAGTTCAGTCTTTTTTTTCAGTCTTTTTTTTCAAATAACCAAGTCCAATTTGTGAACACCATCTAACGCATTTCCTTTATCATTTCTTTCAGTTCATCTGTGGTTGCCGTGGCGTGGCATCCAACAGGCTCCATGGTAGTGAGTTGTGACAGAGCTAAGAAAACAATCCTGTGGTCTTGATGATGTTCACATTAGTTTTTTGTAAATAGACTAATTACTTATAAACCCAGATAACAATACATCAATTTTTTTCCACACAGATTTAGGAACAGTGTTACAAGTTTGGTCAACTCGTCACACTGGTCCCTTAATTTATATGATTTAGTTTGGAAGATACTACTGTGGATATCAATCTATCAGCAAACTTAAGACACAAACTGAAACTGTTGTTGATGTACAAATATGGAAATCAGGCTATAGGCAAACTAAGATAGACACAAACTAAAACTGCTGTTGTTGATATATCTGCTATGGAAATCAAGCAATTGGCAATCTAAGATAGACATGAACTAAAACTATTGTTGATATACTCTATGGAAATCAAACAATCTGCAAACTAAGAAATACGCAAACTAAAGCTATCGTTGTGTGTGATAGATTACCTGAATGGGTGATGCAGGTGCCTTGGTTATGTGGATATATTCACCCATAATCAAGATAGTGTAAACACTGAATGAGGTTGAATGTTCAGTCACTTGAAGCAAACTGTCTATCAGAGACAGCACTCTATTGTGAGTATAATAACCATCAGACAACATCCATTCATAACATATATCAACATTTTGTGACGAGTTTCAGGTGATATCAATCTTTGTTTGTGTATAGCTGGATTTCTGTAGTAGTGACATTTACAAAAGGAAGTTCCAAAGCAGCAAACGTAACATGTATGTAATCCCTAGTGGTGTGAGTAAAGATTGTGAAGAGGCGATTCAGCCATTCATATCGTTATAGTGGATTAGCCCACAGGGAGAGGAGGTGGGAGGGGGTGAATACACGATGGGGTGTAATTTCAACAGGGGTGATTTCAATGAGGGGGTGAATACTATGAGGGATGTGATTTCAAAAAAAGGATGAATCCAAAGAGGGGTGCGATTTCAATGTGGGGGTGATTTCAATGAGAGGGGGAGGGTGTGAATACAAAGATAGATGTGTGATTTCACAGAAGAATAAACACCTACTTATAGTGGTTATTAACAGTTTTTAAACATTTCATTTCTGTATGGGGAAAAATTGGAGTGACCATGGCTAAATTGTTATATTACTTTGTTGAGTGTGTACTTTTTTGTAGAGTTATTGTGGTTTTTATGCAAATGATGCCAAGTTAGACTGAACGATTTTTCAGTGCTTACGCTTTACCAGTCACTAGTTACAAAAGATGGTTAGCGAGTGATTACCAGGAATGTCAACAGTGATGAATCATTCAGTCTAAATTGTACAGTATGTAGAGGTACTGTTTAGATTGTTAAATATTTACAAATTGTCTTAATAATTGACCGTGTGAGGGCGCTGTTCCTATATTCCCATTGTCGGAGGTACCTGTTTGACAAGTTCAAAGGTTCACTATTTACAAATTGTCTGATCATTGCCTGTGAGGGCGCTGTTCAAATATTCAAACTGGAAGCAAAGTTCCGAGGGTCGCACTTTTCGAACCCTTGCAATGCTGAGGCAATTGTTTCAAGAGGAGTGAAGCACCAAACTTTGTTTACTCCCATAATGCCTCAGTCCAGTATACAGCGTGCCTCATCTCAGCAAGATTTGTAAATTTTTGTAACTCTTATTTTAGAGAGGTTGCACAATGCAGATTGATGAGTGACTTTTCTGGGTCCCCTAAGCATGAAGAAGTACAGCCGGGATAAAATGAGTCTCACCCTTTTGCACCCTTATTTCATAAGTGTAAGCTCAATACTGTTTCTAGATACTTTATCACAATGGCAAAGTCAAACATGAGAATTTGTACACAGAAAACGAAACAAGAACAATTTTACAGTGCCTTCGCTAGGTCATATAGAAGACATACTTGCATGATTAGTTTACCAGGAGGCCATAACTCAAGGTCTGTAATTTGCATAAGTTACAACCTTTGACATTTTAGGTCAAAGGTCATTTACTAATTAGAGATGTATAAAATCAATGTTTTACATGAGGCTGTGATGTTATAAATCATTTTATAGTTGTAGATCAAATGAACACAATATCGTGGATGTAAATCAAGTGAAAATACAAAGAAGTCAAATCCCCAGTATTTTTTTTAAAGATATGAGTTTGTACATATCAGTATGTCTTCGTGTAAAGAAATAGCCAAGTTTAATTTAATTTAAAAGAATGAACTAGAACTGACATCCTGTCTTTAGGGTGTAATTACATAGAGTTGCAAGAAAACATTTCCTCAAAATGTAGGTTTTTTTTAAATTAGTTAATTTTTGGTATGTTGTATCGTAGACCAAAGGTCTATGGTTGTATGCTTTCATTGCTTTCAGTTTTAGTTTTTGTTGACAGTAATTATGGTATAGGAGGCCTTAAGGTGTTCAAGTGTTTGTATAAATATGATATTAAAGCTCCCGTTGCTGTAACTGCAGGCCTTTCAATAGCATGTTCGTTGTACATTGAAACTTACTTGATGTTTTTCTATCATTTAATCAAACTAGAGTTTATGATATATTCATGAAATACCTTCTGACGTTATTATTCACAGGTTGAATCTCTGAATGTACAGATCAGACCGTACTGCCGACATTCTTCAAAACTAATATTCAATATAACATCATGCATCATCAACAAAATCTCAATATTCAGAGTCCTTGTTTAGGAGTCAGTATATAGTCAGATTCCTGTTCAAGATTCTATGAATATTCAGATATGTATTCAGATTCCTTTTCCAGATGGCAATATATACTCAGCTTCCTGGGCCAGGAGTCAATATTATTCAGCTTCCTGGTACAGGAGTCAATATTATTCAGATTCCTGGTACAGGAGTCAATATTATTCAGATTCCTGGTACACTAGTCAATATATACTTCCTTAGTGGTCAGATTCTTTATTCAGGGATCAATAAATATTCATATTCCTGGTTCAGGGGCCAATAAATATTCATATTACTGGTTCAGGGGCCAATAAATATTCATATTCCTAGTTCAGAAGTCAGTAAATATTCATGTTCCTGGTTCAAGGACCAATAAATATTCATATTTCTGGTTTAGGAGTCAGGAAATATTCAGATTCCTGGTTAAGGAGTCTATCAATATTCAGATTCCTCGTTATGGAGTCTAGCAATATTCAGATTCCCGGTTTCCCGGAAAATCAAGGGAAGACAAGCACAGTGTTTAGGATGACTGTTTTTACAGCACACTCCTTTGTAAAACAATTGACTGGAAGTTGACTAATAACTCAAAGGATAGGACAATTTTCAGTAAATATATTGTATATCTTTCACTGGCCTACAGTTACAACGACTGGAACTTGTGATAAAACAGATTCCAACAAAGTGCCCCAATTCCATCATCATATATCAAATCTTTGAATTTCCTCTTCAAAGTTAAAGAATGTGAAGTTTGAAATAAATCAACAAGCTTTAATTCCAGAGAAAATATTTTATCAACACTACAGAATTAACTTAAGCGTATATTATTTTTTCCCACCAAAGTTAAGAGAGAGAAGTAAATGTTTTTATTGTCAAACATTTTGATGAGTCACTGGTCCATTTCACATGAAGATAGTACTTGTAATAATAAAGGAAATATCAAGGAAAACCTAACAATGTCATTTTTGAAAGTTTATGTTGTAAGAAAGTTGATTTTTCAGTCTGTGTGTTGTGTGGCAGTCACAGCGCTACTGAGGGGTGTATAATCAAGTGACTATTTCTACGCTGGAATGTTTTCACAAAAACACTTAGCCAAGAGACCTGTTTCTGGTGAAGTAATCATATACCAATGCCAAGCACTGTTCATTATGTAGCATAGATGTCAGACTGAGAAGCCTTTGAACAATTGAATCATATTGACAGTGCATGTTAGTAGTAAGGCCAAATAAAAAAACGTGTTTCCAATAACCCGACCCTAAACAATTTTTTGCAAATGGTAATAATTTACTTCTATTTCCATGTATACCTTCATGCCTTGCCTCAGCTGTGGTCACTTACTTTAAAAATCGTATTCCAGAGAAAAAAAGTTCTTTTTAGACGATAAAAGTACAGTTTGCATAACGTGTTTGTCTATTTAACGTAAAATTGTTTTCATTTGCTTTTACACCTGAGATATTGCGACCGACGAGTATCTTATTTTTGGGTCGAAGTAATTTTCACGAATTTAAAGTAAAATAAAATAAGATTCCAGCCTACCTTTCCTATTTTCTGAAGTCATGTTATCAAAAACAAACAGGTTTTTATTTTGCCTAATCCGTCATCCATTGACAAGTGTTTCTAATGGGGTGGTCTACTTCATTCAAATGGTTCATTCTTGGAAGCCATAGCATATTTATTCATTAACGCAACGAAAAATGAGGGGTGTCTGAATGTTATGTTTACGACCTAACTCTATCCCTAAGTCTGAATGTTATGTTTACGACCTAACTCTATCCCTAAGTCTGAATGTTATGTTTACGACCTAACTCTACCCCCAAGTCTGAATGTTATGTTTACGACCCAAGTCTGAATGTTATGTTTACGACCTAACTCTACCCCCAAGTCTGAATGTTATGTTTACGACCTAACTCTACCCCCAAGTCTGAATGTTATGTTTACGACCTAACTCTACCCCCAAGTCTGAATGTTATGTTTACGACCTAACTCTATCTCTAAGTCTGAATGTTATGTTTACGACCTAACTCTATCCCTAAGTCTGAATGTTATGTTTACGACCTAACTCTATCTCTAAGTCTGAATGTTATGTATACGACCTAACTCTATCTCTAAGTCTGAATGTTATGTATACGACCTAACTCTGTCTCAAAGTCTGAATGTTATGTTCACGACCTAACTCTATCCCCAAGTCTGAATGTTATGTTTACGACCTAACTCTATCCCTAAGTCCGAATGTTATGTTTACGACCTAACTATATCCCTAAGTCTGAATGTTATGTTTACGACCTAACTATATCCCTAAGTCCGAATGTTATGTTTACGACCTAACTCTATCCCTAAGTCTGAATGTTATGTTTACGACCTAACTATATCCCTAAGTCCGAATGTTATGTTTACGACCTAACTATATCCCTAAGTCTGAATATTATTATGTTTACGACCCAAGTCTGAATGTTATGTTTACGACCTAACTCTACCCCTAAGTCCGAATGTTATGTTTACGACCTAACTCTATCCCTAAGTCTGAATGTTATGTTTACGACCTAACTCTATCCCTAAGTCTGAATATTATGTTTACGACCCAAGTCTGAATGTTATGTTTACGACCTAACTCTATCCCTAAGTCCGAATGTTATGTTTACGACCTAACTCTATCCCTAAGTCCGAATGTTATGTTTACGACCTAACTCTATCCCTAAGTCCGAATGTTATGTCTATGACCTAACTCTATCTCTAAGTCTGAATGTTATGTTTACGACCTAACTATATCCCTAAGTCTGAATGTTATGTTTACGACCTAACTATATCCCTAAGTCTGAATGTTATTTTTACGACCCAAGTCTGAATGTTATGTTTACGACCTAACTCTATCCCTAAGTCTGAATGTTATGTTTACGTCCTAACTCTATCCCTAAGTCTGAATGTTATGTTTACGACCTAACTCTATCTCTAAGTCTGAATGTTATGTCTATGACCTAACTCTATCTCTAAGTCTGAATGTGTGTTAGTCACATGGGAACACAGTAACATCCATTTATATTACGCTCTCCTCATTGGCGTTAATACAATTCTTGATGGTAATTTTCAAAATCGATCTCGGTCCTGAAATACTTCTAGTGCTTGGCAATGGTGTAGAATCTGAAAGCCAACAATTCCCAGGACTACAACAACCTGTACACTGGTGAGATTTGATTATCACAACTGAAAACTGAATCAGATGTAGTTCAGTAGGGCTTTAACTATCAAAATATGTGTATGTGCAGATGTGTGTGTATGTATGTGTGTGTGTGTGTGTGTGTGTGTGTGTGTGTGTGTGTGTGTGTGTGTGTGTCAGTATACTATAAACAGCAAAGTCAAAAACCGGCAGAGTGACGTGATTGCTTTGATAGTTGATGGGGACACTACTTAGGGGTATGTAGATGGACAGTTGTTCAAATGTGAAAATGGTCACATCAGAGATATCGATGTGTACTTTGGTTCGAGAAAAACTTCCAATCAGGTTATTGTTTTATTGATGTCACGATATTGAGATTATTGAGGGTTCTATAAAAAAAATCTTCAATTTATCAAGTATCTACTTTCTATATGCATAACTATGTAATCAAAGCACTGGCAAGTTTAGACCTGGCAATGACACATGCACTAGGTGTTTTGGTGCGTGCCTAGCCTAGACTAGACTGCATGGCATCAGGCTCTTGGGAGATTATTTGTGTTTTTTGAAAAGTGATTTTATTCAAATAAAAGAATGAGATAAAAACCATCGACTTAAGCAAACCGACTAAGTGCTTTTACGTCATTATTTACAACCTTATTACAATTTCTAGTTATCACAAAAGTAGAAACTACGTACCAATACGATTCACTCCAATCCTCGGTGACGTCATTGATGACATTTGTTATATATTATAGTGTAAACCATACCTTAATCCACAATTATCTTTTGTAATCTATACTAGTAATTTAATGTTTTTAAGTGAATTATACCACGTGTCAGTACTCGATAAAATTCCTAACAAATACAATTTACGTGGCTAAAATGATAAGCTTAAACAAAATATAAAATACAAAAACTATAAAAAGTTGATATCATCTATTTCATCAAACTTCTTCAATAAGGTAAGTCAAAATACGAATGTTCACGTGCTGATCTGCCCCCCCCCCTCCCCCACCCCCCTAGTATTCACATAGACAAATTCTTGGATGAACAAGTATAGTCTTCAGTTTCTTTTTATCTCTTTAAACAGGTTGGCTTCTCGACGAATGCAACTTGGAAAAGAGTTTCACAGCTTGGGAAAGGGTCTTGGGAACAACAATGTGAGATAGATCTAGAATGAACAACCTCCGCGTATGATTTGGTGAGAATTAATATATTTCAACCTTGATATCGGCGAGAAAGAAATTGTTTTAAACCCATTGCCGTAACCATAGACAGTCTCCCCTCCACTGTCTATGCCGTAATCAAGTAGCCTCTATGACAGAACTAGTTCGAATAATATATCTGGTCTGTGAGAATGCAGACATAGTGAAAAGAATAGAGGGAAATATTTTGTTATAGAACGCTTTAAAATTATGTTTCTACTTTTCCATAAACTCTTTATCAAATCTTTGTTATTCATTATGCATCTGCCCAATAAAATATTTCATTGAAAAGACCTTGCAAATAAAACAAGATATTTTCTCTCTCTTTCTCTCTCTCTGCATATGCGTCATTGTTATTTCTCAGACTTATTTCTTAGATATTTGCGCCCTTGCTTGCTCAAAGAACAGTAAGTTTGTCATAACATATGTGTGTATGTATGTATGTATGTATGTATGTATGTATGTATGTACGTATGTACGTATGTATGTATGTACGTACGTACGTGCGTGCGTACGTACGTACGTATGTATGTATGTATGTATGTATGTATGTATGTATGTATGTATGTATGTAATAAAAGATGTATGTCTGCAATACTTACCATATTAAAAAGGGAGATACAGTTAGAGACAGAGATAGAGACACAAGGAGAGTAGATAATTGACTTTGAAATCACACAAACAAGTTGCTATCTTCTTTCATAAGGTTTTACCATGTAATGACATCAAGTATTATATCACGAAGGCAATTAAAACCCCATTTGTATGACCGAGAGCTATAAGGACCACGTTGGCTGAGAGCTAATAGTTTCGTCTTTTTATAAATTACTCGACTAAAAACTGGAGACAGTGCGGGCAGACACAGGTATGGTAATTTGGTCGAACGCAAACCTTTTATCGACCCATAGAAGTCGACACTGTAGAAATCTAAGGAAACACAGACTAGCAACGAAATACAGACTCCCAGTGAGTGATTGCCTAAGGCAAAGTAATTTCTAGATGTCTGCATAATTGATTTCAGATAAATAGTTGTATGTTCGGTAGTTTATCATGTGTAACTATCTTGGTTTTGAATATTTTTATTTTTCATGTTGTTTTTTTTATTTAAAGAGAGTTTGCATTAATATCACAAGACGTTTTGTTCTTGAACGAGCAATTGTCACTTCATTTATCCACGCCATTTTAGTGCATTCTTGTCCTAAACATATTGCAATGATATATTTTAGTTGTACAAATCGTCCTGTGTGATCAATAAATAAAGAGACTGCATGAAATGCGACTACTTTCCCAAATGACTATCTGCCAGCTTTTTTTTTTTTTTCATGTTCAACATTCTAAAAGTCCATTTTTACTCTTGAATGTACCCAGTATGTACAAGAACGACTATGAACTCTATGTGGAAAATGTAAAGATACTAATTGGGTGGCGGTTATGACAACAAAGATGTTACTACTGATGGCGAATTGCTGAGAAAAAATAACCCGACAACTAATCCGAAATTCTACACCAAATACGGACGGATTCACATCTTTGGACCTGAATATGAATCCAAAACAATATACTCAGTCGATACCTGACATGGCCGGCCGGCCTGGCTTGACCTGGCTTGGCCTGTACCTGGCCTGTACCTGCGTTTTGTACCGACTGCATTGTATTATCATGTATATGTACACCTATTCGGTACATCAAACTATTACAATGTGTCAAATTTGTATGGGCTGTATAAATTCTCAATCAATTCCAGTGACAGTTGCAAAAGGGTAAATGTACAGCACTGACATTTAGAATAGAATATCCATCTAGTAGAGATGCATTAAATCTGTCCATGAATAATAGATAAAATATTACATGAAAGTAGCCTTAGGTAGTATATATATTATGACTAATATGTTTATACTCTAAATCCAAATGAATTGTTGTTGATTAAAAAGAGGTCACTTTACAAACAACACGCGACATATACACATGTAATAACCTGTCACGAAAAGTTTCTGTGTGATCGGTTCTTGTCTACCGTGGGCGAAAAAAAAATACATATCTCCTAGCAATCATGATTTGCGTTCTTCACAGTGTTTTCGCCCTCTCGGCACACATGCACAAAGATGTATCCACACACTTTACTTTTTCTTTCCCCAATCTCACCACTTGCTCTAAAGCAAAAATGGTGAGAATGGATCTATATGGTTAAAAAAAGAATACACACACACACACACACACACACACACACACACACACACACACACACACACACACACACACACACATACACACACACACACATACATACATACATACATACATACATACATACATACATACATACATACATTACGTAGTTGTTATTTTAAAACGGACAGTCGATCACGAGTGTGGCCATGTGAAGCTGGGCAGATGAAATAATGAAACTTGGTTTATCCTCTGTGTTTATCGTCGACGGTGTATATTCACTGATGAAGTGGGGGATCAAAGTACAATCTATTACGGTTATATTACATAGTATTAGTCTTAAAGCCTCTTTCAGTGAATTCCTCTACTTATGATTACCTACATTACGGAAAATAAAATTTAATTTTCTTTCAATTCCAGTTCATCAGGTAAAATGGAGATTGTGATTAGACTTTCAGATGTTTACGAAAGAAATGAACTGTGGACCTGAAATTAATTCAATTTGTTCGTTTTTGTATATTTAAAGCGTTTTTTTTTTTTTCCCGAATCTTGTGCTATTTGTGGCGTTTTAATGAGCCCTACACTGTTTTTACCCTGGGACCGGGTGATTTTAACAAAAAAAATGCAGCGATAGTTTGGGAAATTGATTAACTATTCTTTTTCGGCTGAATATCATATTATGTGAACTTAAAAAAACAACAACCCAAAACCCTGGATATTATTCACAGAACAGACTGGACAAAATATCTTGGCCTCAGAAAAAAAAATATAAATGTAACTTTGGGGTCTTTCCTAAAACTTCGAAATTTGAGCAACCCAAACTTCTCGGTGGCAGGTAACGAAACGACATATTTGTAAAGGCCGCAAATTGGAACGAAATGTTAATGAGTGGGGTCAGTCCTGTCCCCAAGGCCGGGTTGCGGTCATGTCAGTTGTAAACAAACACGGGGGAATCACCGGAAGTGACGACTTCGTACCCTCTATCTCAGGATCTATAAAAACAAGGATTTATCAATTATATTTTCAGTGGCAAAGTGAATGAAAAAATCACTTGAAAATGTGGAAAATGTATGAATTGGCCTTTATTTTGAAAAGTTAATATCTTTTTAACCTTCTGGTTGAAGACGTGTTTTCTAAAAAAAATAATACGTGGTTAGGGGGTCCGTAGTTGGATCACGTGACCTACATAATATCCCAGGCAGCGACTTTCAACTCATACATACACAGTGGATCGGCACCTTGTAACACGTAACTCTGAAGCTGCTGTTCGGTTTCACGTGTACTTGTAGTCGATTTGGGCAGCTCCTCGCGACCCATTTGGCAGAAGAGATATCTGCAACTGCACAGTTTCGTGAAAGAGTGTATGCATCGAGTTATAACGAGGTAAAAATCGAGGAAGAAGCAGCCGACCCGATTCACACACGTTCATAATTAGACAGTGACATTCAGTAAACAGCAGAACTCGCAGTCACGGTGTATCACCAATATACCTTCATTTTCCTGTCTGGTGGTGGCTTGATTATCATCCAACGCTTCACTCAAAAGCTATTGATAGCAAGGGTATCCATAGACAAGAACCGTGACGTTCGTAACATTCACACAACTCACTCACACTGTTGTATTTGACAGCCACGAACCTTCCTCCGGTCATCATCAAGCCACTTTCATTCCTCAGTGTTCTGATTAGATTTCGTCTGCAGTGAGAAGCGAAGAGCTATCAGTCAAATGGCATCTACAGGGAATAAATCTGAAAATGGCCCCAAAATGGAAGGGAGTCTCGATCAAACGAAGAAATCGGGAACGAGGTGAGTAAAGCAGTAGTAACATTATCTGACAACAGTGGAGAGAGTACGCTAGCGATAATACAGTAAAGCAGTGTTTATAAAAAAAAGGCTCCGGTAGCGTTGCTGCATTATCGGACGACCGTTCAAATTTATCAGCGTATGTGATGTCCAGCGCCTCCAAATCCTACCGTAAAACATTATCTTTTCAATATTCTTATCACTGTTCAACCACTTTTCGCTGTTTCCAAAACAGTAATTCACACGAATAAAAGACTGCGAGTATATTGAGAAATGAATTTGTTTCGCATAATAAAATAAACAAACACAGTTTGCTTGCTTCGACAGCAATAATATGTTTCCAAATATTTGCAAACTACTGGAGTTCGCGGTCGATGGTTTGAGAGGACAGGGGAGATTATATGCCGCTTGCGACTCTTACACTTGACTCTACATTGCATAAAGAGAATTCTTAGTAGATATAGAAGCTGCTGTGATTTAACCAAATCTCCCTTTCCCCATGTAACCATGGATATTAATGACATAACACATGAATGGATATTAAAATCCCAGGTGCCAATAGTGCTAATATGCTGATAAATGGCAGTTAAAAAAGTAATGATATGAGTGGGCTTTTAAATTTATGGTATGTTTTTCGGATATATTTGCTTTATTTTTTATTTTGACAGTGCATACTTGTATTTTTTGTACATATTTGTAAACATGTTAAAGTGTTCAGCCGAACAAAAATGCACAAAAAACCAATTATATTCTTATTAAGATAATATGTAAATGTTAGCATTATGCAAAAAAACACTCTACTCTGGTGAAAATATTATGTAGATCTTAGCATAAAGCGATTTTGCATAAAAATGCTGTCGCCATGGCAAATTTTATGTACTCTCATTATCCACAAATTGTTGATGTTTTGGAGGGGCAACAGGACAAAATGAAAGGGCAAGTAGGTTATCAAGACCCTAATGATTTATTATTTAAAAAATTTATGTACCTATTTTGCTAAAGGTGATATTTAGTAATAAAATACGAGCCCAATAATTGTTATATTGCTGAAGTTCCCAGTTCTTGTATGCATAACTAAACTCAATATTTGTTGGAATAAAATTATCATAAATTTTCCCCGATTATCCAAATATTGATATCACTCAGAAACTCAGTGTAGTACATTAAAAGATATGTTTGATGGATTTACTGTGACTTAGCCAGTCAAACCTTTCCGAAGAGAATGCTTGACCTGTTCATAGAGAACGTGATTAGAGAGATTGACAGATATGTATAGAGACTGGTAATGATGATACTGTCTCAGTGTCTTTTATGATATTGATTTGAGGTGTAGTAGTAGTCAATATACTGAACTATGTGAGCTTTGTTAGCAAGCCAAATACAAGTTTTAGCCACAAACAATTTGATAAAACTAAAACTTGATGAATGACTTCAAATTACCCCCCCCCCTCAAAACAAACAAACAAACAAACAAACAAACAAACGAAAAAAAAAACGTTGCTTTTCATATACGTTCAAGGTTGTGGAGTAGTCAATATACTGAATGTTAGCTTGGGTGGGCAAGTTTTGGTCACAAACAATGAAAAGAACTAAAACAAGTCAGATGCTTGTTGAAGGAATGTCATAATTCAAATTATTAACCCCCCCCCCAAAAAAAAAAAAAAAAAAAAAAATTAAAAAAAAAAAAAAAATCATTAAAAAAAATGTTGATTTTCACATGATTACAAGGTCTTGGATTGGTCAATACACTGAATGTAAGCTTGGTTAGCAAGCTTTAGAAGTTTTAGTCACAACCAATGAAAATCAAAACAACTCAAATACTTTGTGGCAAGAACTTGATATCATTCAAATTTCTTCACTGCCAAAAACAGTTGCTTAAAATTCACATGTTTACAAGGTCTTGGATTGGTTACTGCACTGAATGAAAAACAAAACAAGTCAAGTTGAAATGCATGATGTGGAATCAATGTAATGTTGTTGAAATTATTTTCCTTCAAAAATATTGCTCTTCAAATGTTTACCGCCGGTCTTTCCATGGTTTTGTTGATTTTGTCATTATACATGTTTATAGCCTTGAACTTAAGGTTTTGTAGTCGGTAGTCGCAAACTCAAGTTCAAGTATTTTAGGAACCCTGTTAGCCAAATGGTTTTAAAATAGATAAAAAATGGAGATTAAAAACTACAATTACAAATTTATGATAGACAATGGACACGTATAGTCTATTGACATTATGGAAATCAGCAAAGGAGAGATGTTTTCTGCATACTTGATTTATTTAGTTCAGTAGGACCTTACAAGTTAAAGATAATGTCAACACTACTAGCGTAGTTTATTGCCAAATTTTACACATTCATTTGTGTACACAAAAAATGCACTTGGTGTCATATATTACACACATACCTGGAGTCAAACACACACACACACGCACGCACGCACACACATACACACGCATACATACATACATGTACATACATACATACATACATACATACATACATACATACATACATACATACACACAACACATACACAACACATACACACACATACATACATACATACATACATACATACATACATACATACATACATACATACATACATACATACATACATACATACATACACACACATACATACATACATACATAGTATGTATGTATGTATGTATGTGTGTGTATGTATGTATGTATGTATGTATGTGTGTGTATGTGTGTATGTATGATACATACACACATACACACACATACATACATACATACATACATACATACATACATACATACATACATACATACATACATACATACATACATACATACATACACACACATACATACATACATACATAGTATGTATGTATGTATGTATGTGTGTGTATGTATGTATGTATGTATGTATGTGTGTGTATGTGTGTATGTATGATACATACACACATACACACACATACATACATACATACATACATACATACATACATACATACATACATACATACATACATACATACACACATATATACATACATTTTGCTGCAGTTGTAAGGTATGAATTTACAGAAAATGTTTGACATACAAAACTCAGGACATTCTAACTATATCTACTATATATACATGTACTAATAGGCAAGACAGTTTAGTATTACGCTAGGGAGTCTCACCCTAGTCCTAACCTAATTTAACCATACATGTAGTGATGTACATGTACTTCTCTTATTTGAATACAAATCACATATACATATATCTATTGTAAAGTCTGTCTACTTTTCTACTTTAATGTCTAATATTTTGCTAATTCTATCAATAATGTAGATGTGATACTGACCATTTTAACATGTGATCACTCAATATACAGTTTTCATTATTCACGTCATGGCTTAAATTTTCTGTAATACTTGTGAGAAATAATATCAAATTGATATATATAGTGAGATCGAAGAATTTATTGTGTGTGACAAAAATTTACACCAAGAATCAAACTAGTTATTACATGAATTGACAGTATAAATTGAACGTGAGGGCTTTGTAGATGTTGACATCCAAAATGGCACTTTAAAGATGAAAACAGAGAAAGCAGTGTTATTAGTCATGTAAATTAGATTTAGGTAGTCAGTAGATGTTGGCGGATAGAATCCTGACTTGATTTACTGCCACGTCTCTTGTGTTGTTGCATGTAATAGTGTGAATTGGGGAAAGGTAATGGTGTTTTATTGCCCTTTTACTCATCAATTTTGAATGTGCTACATGTGGGAAAGGGTAGGTAGCTTGCGATGTATGTCTCGTAATGCTGATTAAAGATTGCGGTCATTAGCCGTGTTCACACTCCAGTTTTTTTTTTTCATGAATGTAATGTAGGGTAGTAATGAGATTTCTCTACTCACAGAGTCAAGTGCTAGTGTAGGGTAGTTTGTTTGTGACATATATCTCATTAAGTTATTACATGTAACTGTGTTCACACCACAGTTTTTACAGCAATTCTGTATGATGGATGGTTGAATGAAGAAAAAGAAAGGGAAATAGAATAAATTCAACTTATCAAAATGTGTTCGATTTAGAAATTAATTTATGTGAGTGTGAGCTGGCATGTTTTGATGTACGTGTGAACGAACGGTCATACTGTGAAAATGTACGATGGTCCACCCTGTATGAATGTTAAATACCAGTATAACCTAAAGCTGTGTGTTATGCTTGTGAACGGCAGCTGTAACAGTATTAGATACACATGTACATGTATACAAATACTGCAGTTGACTGTTATTTGGCACTCAATTTATTTTACCTAAATACGGGTGGAAGCGTTTTCCATGTAAATAAATCACATACATTTAGAAATTGTTATATTTCTATATTCAGGTGTTGTGATAGTTGTCAACAACAGTTCCACTGAATACGAGAGACCGAATGGTTGAATCTACTTTTCACCTTGCCAAATTAAAAAGTGTGCCTGACACACATCCTAATTACTATGTTCAAGTTGCCAAATTTTTCATACAGCAGAATAAGTGAAATATTTAATAACTAATTTGAATGTGTAGAGTTTATCACATATGATCGCTTTTTTGCCAATTTTCTCCCCCCAAAAATTATTTATGTATTATTAGAGTATCGCATAAATCTATTGTCGCTTTTGTGAAGCTAAAAAAATGCTTTGGACAAATGTAGTGAAGGAGAGAAAAGGTGAAAACTTAAATGTCAAAATATCATACATTGAATACTTTCATCTCATTAACACCTTGTAGAGTGTTAGCTCTCAGCTCATCATTGTTAACGATAATGTAATAACGTCGTCGCACATAAAGCGTTCTTTGAGAAAGTGTTTTTTGATGACGCTTTATTCAAAATGTGTGAGAGAGAACTGTCGATAAAATACCCAGAGCTAGATTTTATATCTGTACCATCCTAATATTTAGGACAATACTTTAACAACAGATCAATAGTGATTTCCTTTTGTTAGTGATAAAATTATATAAAAATGTATTTTTTTCTTGCTTTTGTCATTTTATTCCAAATTGTACATTTGTCCAGTTAAAGCAGGAATATTATTTTTCAATCGGACAACAAACATTATATCAGGCACAAACCATTTAGAACAAAAAATATGGAATATATATTCTGGTCGTTCTACGTCACAACAACTTTCGTCTGTGTCACTACAACGCATGTCTATGTCACTGGTTCTGCTGTGTTTGGAACATGAGTCAAACCGTTCAAAATTACCATTGCTTTCCCCAATTTTTCTTTGATATTATGTTATTTTCCAACATTTTTCTTCATTTAGCTGGAAAATACTAGTGACCTAAGGGTTGTCACTACAAGTCACTAGTGACAAAGACCCCTTAGGTCACTTGTATTTTCCTTGGTTGAATAAAGAATAATATTGGAGAATAGCATCGAAGTATATTCATGTGTAGAAAATAGTTAAAATACCAATAATTCTATGTTAGACATATTAATCAAATGTTTATTTTATCAAAAAGTATTACATTAACAGGTTGATATGATCATGTTGGGGTGTTGATTTTTGAGTGTGGACCTGAAATCAATTACATGATTAGAGTTATTGCATCGTACTGTGCGGGTACTGTTACATAAATACATTTACCCACAGGTGATTCAGTACTGTTCAGGGTGTACACTATTACTATAAGCAAGTCATCATAGCTAGCAAATTGGTTTTAAAAAACCTGCATTTGTAGGTAGTGAAGTTTAAATCCCTCGGGCAACGCTTTTAATGATTCTGTTGTATTGTTACGTGTAAATTTTGTAATCATGTTGTATCCCAATTTGAATGAAAATACAATTGCCATGGTAATAAAAGAAATTAAAGTAATCAGATTTCATTATTCATCGATGATAATTAGAAAAAGTGTCAGTTTAATATCCTGTGTTTGATGCTCGTTAAGATGTGTAAACTCAAATTAAAATTTCATGTGATTAATTAATTAATTAATTAATTGTTAGTGAGGGTGTTGATTTTATTACTTTTATTTATTGGTTAAGTGTCAGAAACATATGTTACATTGTAGTCTTTATATTGTACACAATGGCAGATAATGTGATGGATGTCATCTCATTAGTATGTATTATTAAACATGGATGATGGGTAAATTTATCAAACATTTGGTCGTAAACATGTTGTTATTGTTACATTTTTACCCAGGGTTCTCAGTTCAGTGGTGGGTGCCAACCAGGGCTCAATCTACATTGTACATGTAGTGGCTACTAGTCAGCAGTTGTCCATATGTACCTATTTGCATTTCATAAATGTTTTTTTTTTGTCCCACCCCTTACTGTGTTTTCATCATTGCGTTCTATATTTTCTGCCCACGCATGAATATCTATAGATTTTAAAAGACAATAAATTGTAATATCTTTTTGTGAAATGACAATGTAGACATTGTTGTAGTAATGACAAATACTCTACTATTTACAAAGATAAAATGTAAACTGACGCTATCTGATACTGATGGATAGGGAACTTGCATACCCGCCATGTTGAATGTTGCATCATGGGAAATGTGGTAATAAATACTAATGAATTGGTATTGTAAACAATGTTGATACATTGTTTATAACCACAAATGATCAATTCATATTTACCCTGACCATTGTGGGAGGTTTATTTTATCGGTAGCTCCAGGTTAGGTATTACAAATTCAATAACCACAGATAATCCCATAGTCCTTTGCGTCTGAGCATGCTCAGTCTGGATTGCAAGTTCCCTATTACCCAATTGTACCACCATTTCAGAACATTCATGTTCACTCATTACTGTTTTGGAGTTCACATTTTCATTGACAGAAAACATGTAGTATTGCTCATTGTGAATAGACAAACAATTCCCCAAACATGTCATCTTTTTTTTGCCAATATGAGAACACCCCCACTTTATACAATAGTACATTCCAAACAATCAAGCTTGCATGTTTCAGCAAATAGTTCCAAATATTTTAGTTGCAAATGCACAAACAATTTCCACAACAAAAGCATGTATTATCTTTTTTCTCACTGTTAGAACACCCCCGTTATGCAATAGTATGTTCCAAACAACCGGGCTTACATGTTTATAGGAAATATTTCATGATATCTTTAGTTGTGAATGAACAAACAATTCCCAAAATGAAAACATGTAATCTTTTTTACTCAGTAACACCCCTGTTATGCAGTAGTATGTTCCATACAACAAGGTTTGCATGTTGTAGCAAATATTCCATAATTTGCAGCCAACATAACCTTATGTTTTGGTGTTGGAAGACTTAAAAATTCTCATTGCTTATTTGAGAACATCAACTTTCTATATACAAATAAATATTTAAAAAAAAATATCCAACAAGAATGTCAATGTAATGAATGGACACAAGCTTCGGTTTATGAGTTTTTTTTACCTAAGTGAAATTATCCCATAAAATGATGACAACACTAATAAATAAAATGCCGATTAAACTATTACTGGCGATGCATGTCTTTGATGGCATTAAAATCACCATGTTAGTATACTTGAAGGCATAAATACTAAGTCTTTCTATAATACTAGTGGGGAATGACAAACATTTCCAACTTTTCACTTCCTTAAATTTTCACTTGGAATACATAGAAATAGAGAGTTCTGCAACATTTTAAATATGTATATACTAATTACTAGTATATTATGCTATTGAATTCAATTGTCGTGTATTATGCCCGGACACCAGCTTTTAAGTCTGCCAATAGCAAGTTTAGTTAAGTATGCCTCAATAATTCAACGGGGTCAATAAGTAGAATACCACAGGTACTTTTTAAAATGCTATAGCAATTATCCAGTGAAGAGTACTATATAAAAACTCACCTAATGCCCCTATAATGTGTCATCATATGTCAATACACCATGTTTCCTGTAAAGGTAAACATGTTTTTGTAACTAGTGCTGACACACCTATTTCATATACTAAGTAGTGCAAACACATTTTTATGTCAAATTAGATGTTTTTCTTTTTTTCACAATAAAAGTAAAAATATCCTTATGTGTTGAATAAAGTAAATGTCATTTGTACAGAAAAATAACACCAATTTCCTGTTGTACTGAAAGCTGTCAATATTGATATTTATAGACTCTTGCAAAATGCCTTTGGAACTTCAGGGTGGCCTTTACTTAATTTCATGTTTTTCATGACCCAACTGATGCTATATTTCTTTTAAACGAGCGGAATTAAAAAAAAAATCAATACTCTCTATCTGAATTAGAAAAAAATCACAACATAACTGATTCTCAGATGGAAACTCCATGATTGCATATCTGAGAGAAAATTATCATTTATTTGTTGAAATTTGGGAAATTTAATGAAACAAATTGATCAAAAATTCCTTTTGATTTTTATTGTCATTTCTGTCATTCAGATTAAAGTATGATATGAATGAGTGCCTACATGTATACCCTTCAGTGTAACACAGCCTTCATGAATATTCAGTGTCCAACCATTGAATACATTATTTCAGCTGACTCCCATGATGCAATAGCCCATAGCAAAGATACCCTATAAAGGCACAATATCAACTTGATGTTTCTCTGCAATCGCAAGTAATTGTATGTGATGGAAAATCATGAAATGAATCTCCAGAAACCATAGTTTATGAAAATGAGTTCATTTCCTGGAGTGGCATTCCCTGTTATTATTAATATTATCAAGAAATTGTGAGAGCTGGATACCCTTGATAATTTCTTTTAGGGTGAAAACTTGATTATTTTCTGGAATGAAAATGGTACACACCGTGACCCCATAGCCTTTTTATCGAAGCACTAACTCAGGATCCACTTTCCTCATATCTCAAAAATATCCAATGCTGTTTTTTTTGCTATATGCTGTAGGGTTAACTCAGATTCTGTATTGACTCTACCGTAGCGTTAATAACCTTTCTTTTGATATAACTGTATAATTTCCGCAACACAATTCATAACTTGATTAGTAAGTATTGATTTCAAAATTTTTACTCTTAGCAATTTGTCTTTTTGCAGTTGTCACTTAGATCAATATTTGTTCTTGGGTTCATTAGTGTACACAGGATTCATGTACAATACTTTACTATTACTTAGGGACGATCTCACAATGTCACACAAGCTCAATAAGCGAACTTCGTTCATTTGGACGAGGAGGGGGTCTGGTGTCAATGCGATTGCTGAACTTCATTTTTGCACTTGTAACCAAATTTGATGGATAACTTCCACTCCTTCAATGATAACAGCTTTTGTATTTACTATTGAGATGTTGATAAGTTGATAACAATTCACTTCTAATGTGAGATATGGTGCTGGGTTTCTGGTAGTATTTCAATGTGTTTACAGCCATGTTTTTACATTACATGAATCGGTCATAGTGGTGTGACACCAGCAGTTTTCATCATAGTATACATCATATTATGAAATTTTGATGTCGCACTTGTGAACATTCGTTTAGGAAGGGGCCTCAGAGGAGGTTTGACGTAAGTGAACAGTGTTCATTTGTTGAGCTTGTGCGACATTATGCTATCGATGGTCCCTCGCTGCGATTACTTTCTGATACTGTTATTTTTAGTTACTAGTATTTACATGACCCCAAGGTGGATAAGGTCAGAAATGAGTAGGTTTTTACATGTGTTTTTAGACTGGTAAATAAATTACATGATGTAGAACATACTACATGTACATATACAGGGTGTGAAAAAACACTGGACCAGTGGTGCATTTATCTCAGTATCTGCTCATGGTAAGGCCTAATAAAAAAAATTGTTTGGTTCCGGTTACCCAACCCCACCTAGTTTTTCACGCCGACCCTAAACTTTTTTTTACCTATCCGAGAAAAAAATAAATTCACTAAAATTGTGAAGTCCCGCAAGAAATAGTGGATGCATAAACTGACATCAACTTAAAAAGACAATATAAAACTGTTCTTACACTCTGTAATGGCTATACATCTGATGAAAAGAAACCAATAACACAGAGACCATATGGAAATCAACGGAAAACGTAACTACCTGAACTAGACACTCACATTATGAAAAAAATCTACCTACCCCAACTGTTCTCAAATTGACGTCTAAGCAGGCATGAGACAAGTTTCATTCAAAAAGATACAATGTAACTAGCATCAATAACTTATCAAAACACAAACACCACAATGGCCAGGATACCATTGCAAGAATACCTGCTAATTTGCATAATAATCTACATATCAATAATATGGTAATTTGCGTAAAACAAAAAATGATAGTCTGGAAATTGGAAAAGAATGATTAGGCAAAATTAAAAAAAAGTTTTGTTTCCGATAACATGACTTCAGAAAATAGGGTAGGTAGGTCAAGATTTTATTTTATTTTAATAAAAAAGTTTTAAAAATACTCGTCGGGCACAATACTTCTGAGAGAGAGTTTGATGAGGTGGAAACAAAGGAAGTAAATGATGCAAAGTGTGACTAGTAATGTACTTCATTTGAGAGAAATATCTTGATATTTTCTTTCAAAGGATTGACTATGAGATTTCAGAAATTTCTAATGTGGTACATTTTCATAAATTTGTATGATTCTCTCCAAAAATCGTCACGACCTTATTCAACTTATTGCACAAAATATATTCTTGAAATTGTCAATTTTTGTTTGTGTGCATGTTTATGTTTTACTGTTCATACTGACAGCTAATGCAGATTTTGTTAATATGGAGTATATTTTTAGGTAGGTTTAATATTTGAACCTTCAGAAGGTTGTAAATCATTTGATGAACCAAGCTGATGAACATTTGAGGTCTTCAGAAGGTATATGAGAATTTTAGACAGGCCTGTGTAGTATTTGAAGAAGTACGTGTAACTAGTATAAGAAAACCTATCCCAGCAACCATTGTATCACACACACACTCAGAAAACTCCTTTTAGATCATTTGTGTCCTAAAGTACCATAAAAGTATCAATAATGAGACTAATAAAGATGTCTAAATACTGACCGTATATCAACAACTGACTAAAAAGGAAAACAAGGAGGATATGAAAGTTATAAATGTTTTATAGGGCCAGTATGACTTGTAATGAGGCTTTTTACGTAGGGGTATACTATTTGATATATAGGGGTGGGCTGGAAGATTTTGGTAAAACTTTGTTGTAAGCCGCTGATGGACTCAAGACAAAAAATGCTTCCAGGTTTGTAGGAGCTAGGACATGAGGATAATAGTCCAATTTAAAATAAATCTTCTAAAAAAAATTGCCTTATCTCTAGTAGGTAAAAAAAAATTTGCTTTTTACTTAGAAGAATTGTTGTTGGATCCAGATACTCTAGCCACCCCTTCCCCAGATATCAAATGGTTTACCCCTTCAGGGGTGAACAAATCATTTTGTGAACTGGTGGTCCCCGGACCAGTGCCTTAAAAAATCCAGTGGTCCTGCTGAAAGAATTAGTGGTCCGTGGTCCTTGGTCCCGCTAACGTGAAACATTAAATCTTGCCTATGAATCTATATATTTAGACGTACACCACTTATAGTTGAACAATACCCAATTTATAATGATAAATATAAAGTTGACATGCTTGGTTTCAGTCAATTGACAATTCTATTATATTTGTAACGGTTATTTTTGACGCATCGACGAAACGAAAAATACTGAACGGCGACTTCACTTGGATTTCACGAAGGATTAGAAATTTGACAGAAATATGCGACAAGAACATTGAAAAACAGTTTTACTTGGTCATGATTGCAGTATGACGACAAAAGTTGTACTACGTTTTGTCAAACTTGTCTGGAAAACCCAGATATTGCAAGCAAATCATCACAATTGTACAAAGAAACTAACCCCTTCAAAGTTGATCCTATAAAATCTCACGAAAAAAAACTACGAACACATACATTGCCTGACTAGGAGTCCTTGTGTCCATGGTGTGACTGTGTCAAGATAAAATCAAATTTACCAGTTGTCGAGGCTTTGGAAAAAGACCTAGGAACACAGCGATTGCCTGACTAGAGGGAGTCCGTGTGACGGTGTGGAGATAAAATCAAATTCGCCAGTTATCGAGGCTTTGGCAAATATCATATCACAGTGCTAAAATAGATACTTCGTTGACTATCTGTAAGTGTAACCCTAGAATCATTTGGTGTCATGCTGGTCAGTTGTTTTCCATAGCTCAAAAGATTGACCATTGTCCGTGTTGTCCATTTAAAACTTTACAGCCCTTCGCGTTTCAGATGGGTCTAAATTATTTACGAGATGGATAGCCACACATTACACAGCAAATCTATTTGGGAAATGGTCGTTTATTTGAGAGGTACTATACGTAGTGTGGACACTGACGTCCTATGTTTACAGATAGTAACAGATAAGATATCGTGGGAAATGCCTTGGCGCATACCATTTCTGTCTAGGGTTGGTCTTAGCACATTATTTTTACTTAGACCTAAATTACATGCAAGGAGAAAATGAAACAGGTGGTGTATATTTTTGATCGTGTAATGTTTTATCTATTACAAAGTAAATGATAATAAGCAGCATAAATGCTCAGATTTGGAGTGCATTTGTGTTATGTGTCTAACAAGCAACCCACACACCCGAAATGGAATGAGCAACATGTGTGCACACATCTGAGCTCTGCATCTGAGGTTCGAGACCAGCATATTGCAGAAAGCAATGCAGGAGGACTGGTATGGTATCGTCAACCCTTGTAAGTCATTGGAAAAACCAAGATGACAGTCAGTGATTGCTATCATGGAAGTAACTGAGGTTGGCAAAAATGATGAAACCTTTGTTATTCACTTGCCCAGTGGACAAACTTGGTAACTTTTGTCCCGGACTTTTGTGGGATAACATGAAGTTTGTGCGTCATTTGGATGACTTCATTTCATAAAAGGGGTTCTACTACAAATCATTTGAAGCTCCTTTATGAATAAAAACAATAATACAGTCAATGCTGACAGAATGATATCAAATAAAATGTTTCGTTTGATACATTTGAATTATTATACAATGAAATTATTACTCTTGTCTTCCTAATTCTCGTGTCCCTAAACCGGTATGTCCCTACTAGTAATGATATGAGCCACATGTGCGTTGAGTGTTATCTCCTGTCTATCATTTCACATTGTTGTTGATTCAGTGAAATAAACTACGATGTACGGCCGCTACTATGACGTATTGACGCACCCACCAGTCATTCAACTGTCAAAGTTCGACCCCCCTCTCTATAGCATATTGCTGGTTTGAAGTCGGAAGTCACCTGATAATACTTCATGACCCATCGAAAGGTCATGCAAGGCTTGTAGTTTTGGCTCCATCGTGATCGTATTTCTTGTTTGTTCACATTCAGTTGTTGCTGTTCCTACTTTTTAGCATGATTATTTACAGTTTAAGGTACTGGTCCGACGGACCAGACAAGGTCAAATTTGTGTGGTCCGCCCAAAAAAATCACTGGTCCCGGACCTCGGACCAGTGGATTTGTTCACCCCTGCCCTTACTTTTTCTAGTATTCCATCTACATGTATGTAGGTGTGACAGTAAGTGGATTATTGTGCCATTTTATGGTTACATATTAAATTTTCTATGTACAGAAAATACATCATAAAAAAACCCATCAGTTTTGTAGAGTGGAACTAAAGAAATTTTTACAATTCTGTAAAATAAAGTTTTATAGATATAAAAACAGAAATCATTGATCCGCTGATAACTGCAACCTTTATATTTTTATGCAAATTGTATAAATTTGCATAATGTGGCTTTCGTATGTAGTTTCCCAAATTAAATAGTATATTGTCAGCATAAGTGAATCAAAGTACAAAATACATTATACCGTAATGTGCAAGACAAGTTGTACACATTCAAACAGAAAATACTGGATCTATACCCTGGTCACGCTATGTCATGAAATCAAATCTGTATGTGACTCAGGTTTTATTGTACTGTGAAATATAAGTCAAAATATTGAAAGTGACTAATAAATCTTCATGATTTTTAATTAACTACATGTACATTGTATGTTACAGGTATAAATATATTGTTCTCTAAAATTTTTCTTCATTCAGTTTGAAAATATTCATGACGTGACGTAAGGGATTTCCCACCGCTTGTTTTCATCTTGTAACTCTCTGTGGACACTCGTACATTTTCCTTGGCAGAATGAAAAAAAAAATATTTGAAAAAAAAATGGCTGCATATATAATCAAAGATTGACTATGGCATCATTAATTAAGTAATTATTTATTTTAATCATTATTTTGTGTTTGCAACGTAAAATTCCACTCCAAATAAAACAAAGTCAAATATTTGTGAAATTTATATTTTAACCTGGGTGGCGATATTACTAGGAATAGATAGAATTATTAAAACGATAATACAATAGTTTGAATTTAATATGTGTAATGTGGAAAGGTCATGCCATGACACCATTTAGGCTTAATTTGCAGACAGTGAGTGTAAACCATATGGGTGTCGACATGTATATGTTATATACTAGTATTCAACAACAGTGTCACTGTGTTTGATCGATGTAGCTAAATTGTACAGCTGTACACATGTTTGTAGGTATAGCAATGCTTACCTGATTATAGTCTGTATGCCAACGTGGATTCTAACTTAACGTGTGAGTGGAGGTGTAAATCGTAACGATACCATATATAAGAACTAGACTAACCTGATAAGTATGTTGCACCATACATGTATGTACATTTTTCAGTGTTGTAGTATATTTCTTTACCAGTTTTGTGATATACAACTGCAGAAATCAGACCGGAAATGAAGATACATTTGGACATAGATGGACATTAAGATATACACAGAAAAATTGATAACAGTTTGCAGACTTTTCATTGCATTATAGCATAGCTGTTCTACCAGATATGTTTTAGCAAGACCTCGAGAAGAACCATGCATCACTTTGGTACATGTATGTAGGTGAGGGTGGTCGGGACAAGAATGGGACTGGTACATGTATGTCTCTCTAATGAAAAATTGGAACTTTGGATATTGAAATGGAATTGTAGACATGCAGAGAACAAACCAATACCTCTTCACAGACTTGTTAGCAGTGTGCAATATTAATATACTGTTACACACTGTAGCACAGCTGTACTGTTTTACCTGGCGTTATGTTTAGCTAAACTGATAAAGGAACCTGTGGGTGTCCTTGACAGGTGGTGCTAGTGAAGGCAAGGATCACAGTAGACTGTAAGATACGCTGTGTCAGTCTGCCCTCACCAGTCTCCGCTCACCGAATGTATCAATCTAAAGTACTGTGATGGCAACTTCAAAAAGAATTAGACCCTACCCTGAACTAGTGATTAGAAGGTCATGCAGAGGTCATCATGTAAATTAGAAATCCAATATGTATAATACTAATAGCCACTACGTTTGACGATAAGAACGAATATTGCCAATCACCCGGTTGATGGCGCGAGAGGGGTTGACCGATGTATGAGGGCGTCCCATCATGGCGTACCTTGCAGACTAGGATAGGAGTGGCTTATCTCTCTAATGAAGGTGGAACGGTGATTATAAAGATGGAAATTAAGACACCAAAATACATTGTAGACAGAAAAAATTATAGCTGTTTGAGACAAAAGATGTGTCAATACAACTCTAGTCAAGTTCCCATATACTCTACGGTCATTTCGATCATCTCTGTGTAGTCCATAAGTTCTGTAAGTACAACATTCCGTTCTTACCACCAACAAAATTAGTTTATGTTATTGGAGCGTTGATGAAAATTTGCTGACGTTATCGTCGCTTACTTTCAGACTGTATTGAGTTTGTAGTAAATTGAACAAAGTAACAACAACTGCCTGTCAGTGTGTGATGGTTTACTACTGACATACGATGTTCACCCTTTCCCCAGGAGAAGATTTAGTGAGATTTTTGTCCATTTGACTATAGGTGGAAAGAAAGAAAAAGAATGAGAGAGAGAGAGAGAGAGAGAGAGAGAGAGAGAGAGAGAGAGAGAGAGAGAGAGAGAGAGAGAGAGAGAGAGAGAGAGAGAGAGAGAGAGAGAGAGAGAGAGAGAGAGAGAGAGAGAGAGAGAGAGAGAGAGAGAGAGAGAGAGAGAGAGCGAGAGAGAGAGAGAGAGCGAGAGAGAGAGAGAGACAGAGACAGACAGACAGACAGACAGACAGACAGACAGACAGACAGACAGACAGAGATAGAGATTGTAGAAAACGAAAAGGACTACACATATACATTTGTAGTAACTACAAATGTAGGCTTCTACAACTGATATTCCATCAAGTAGTTTCAAATGTAATTCTCATTTGCACAAGAACATAGGCAGTGATTATAAGAGGACTTATGGCTCCTGTTCACTGTTGTTGAGCAGTGTCACTGAATACATATGTTATTAGCAACAATTGCTACCAAAATTATTGTTTTGAAGCAGCAAACCAAAGTTTTTATTTTGCCAACATTAGATTGAGACAAGCTGTGTTGTCCCTAGAACAGAATGGTATAATCATTGCAAAATTTGCATAACAATAGTATTTGTTGTTATGTAAGTCAGTTTCTATTGTTCACAGCATGCAATGTACTACTTTAATGAGGGATAAAATTAATAGTCCTGAGGGGAGAAGAATGTCAGGTCAAGTGGTAATTTGGTTCAAGTAGTGATATTCAGAAACTAGCTACATACATGTACATGTATATATGCAGGCATGCCAACCTTTACGATACATTTGTATATCGTTCAGCCCATTGATCGAAAAAAAGGTATGCATATTTCAGATAAAAAGTCTAAAAATGGGGTGCATGTTAGTACATTCTCAACATTTTGTGAACTAGAACAGGGTATGCTTTTTTGAATCCCATTTACAAAATACCACTGTGGTTGGCCCAACAAATTAAAAGTGAAAATTTAAAAAAAAAAAATTATTTATCTTTTACCTTTGTATTATACTATTAAAAGGAGTTGTTTTTAGATCAATAAATTAAAAATGAGCATTTTAAAATGATAGTTTAAAGTAAACAAATATTAAAAAAGAAAATAGCTATCTTTTACCTTCCTGTAAAGGGAGTCGTCTTTATATCTGTAACTTGATATCAAAATTTAAAATTTTTATTTTGCATTACGATAAGGTTTCATATTAAAAACTAGAAATTGTGGAATTTTTGAAAATTGATGAAAACTCAATATGTTTGAGATAAAAATATCTGTCGTATTTGATTACTATTCAAATAATGTTACCTGTAATTTTATTATTGATGTTCAAATTTGTAGAATTAAAAGACATGAAATATTGTTTGTGACTCTAGTTTTGGGTTTTGTAGAAACTTGATCAGGGTGATTGCTGGTACACGTAGGGTTAGAAATATCATATTTTCAAGTAATCTGAGTGAATTTAGTTTTGTGAAATGAGTTCAGTTGGGCTGAGTCAACAAGTTAACCTGTCATTCATACTACTTATACAAATCATTGTTTATGTATGAGGTACTGGATTTTACAGGTTAAAATGGTGGAAATGTCAAGAGTTTTGTATATCGTGTTTTGGTATACATGTACATGTATGTGTGCTTGACAGTGCTTTTGTTATGGTTGGTATATGTGTACATATGTGTGTATGTAGGTAAAATTTACCTGAGCTCTCTAGTCACTTTTACTATACCACAATACAGGTGTGGAAATCTATGCAAGTTTTACCAGGTTTCACCCTCAATTGCCATGTTACCTATGAAAATTATCGTACTACATAGTAGGTATGAAAATCTATGCAACGGTTATCAGATTTCCTGTTCTGTTACCAGGGTTACCCATCAAAATTATAGTACAGGATGTGAAAATCTATGCAAGTGTCACCAGGTTTCCCCAATTAGATTTCCTTCTTCTGTTACCAGGGTTACCCATGAAAATTACAGTACAAGGTATGGAATCTATGCCAAATTTTCCCGTCAGTTACCAATATTTCACACCACACAAAGTATGGTGTAAAGTATTGTAATCAATAGTCTAATCCCTATATGTGCTACGATCATCTCGACCACTTCCACCGTATAGTCAAATGGGTTTCTCTACCACAGAATTTCGTTTTTACCACCAACAGCAGTAGTTTCTGCCATTGGAGCATTGATATAACCGTGATGACATTAGCATCAAAGTCTGCATCCTCATGTGACTTACTTTGAAACTTGAGGTTGAGTTTGTAGTAAAACTAAACCAAGTAACCAAATACAACCATCTGTCAGCGTGTGATACACTGATAGATTACAACTTGTGATATGCGCTGTTCACCCTTTCCCCAGCAGGAGATTTAGCAAGAGTTTTGGTAAAATTTGTTCATTTGACTAGCTGTGGAGAAAGAGAATAGAAAACGAAAATGAGAACACGTACATGTATAGTAAGTTACAAGACTGAATAATCTATGTAAATTTTACCATATATCCCCCCATCTTTTACCCAGGGTTCCTTAAAATTATGGTATATAATTAACGTATAACAATCTATATACACCTTTTATCAGTTTTCTAGACGTTGGCAAAAATTCTGATTTCAACCAATTCTTGGGGAAAAAAAAAAATTCTGATTTAGGTTTAGATAATTTATGAAAATTATGAAATTTTCTTAATGCTGTATAATCTGTTATTAAATTGTTTTATAAAAGGTAAAATTTCATGGGTTTACCTCAGTGCATGTGAATTTTAGGAAAAATTTGCCAGACACATGTACACAAAAACAACCTATGAAGGGGACTCACTGAGACCGTTTTATGTGTGCTGTGAATTCTCATCAGTTATCTTTACTGACGTTATCATAAATTATAATGTTCACACTCAAAAATAATTTACAAAGCTAACATTTCAGACATAACCCTTACAACTTTATGAGGTACTTTGTTCACACACTATTTAAACAAATGTAGTGTCGAGAAAAATCACGTAACTTCGTAAGTCTTTCTTCTTTTCAATGAAATTACTGCAAATTTTATTTATTATCCTTTATTTTATGTGTGTCTTCTAAAATCTGGGGAGTGAAATGTAGATCGGTGAAAAAAAATATTTTGATCAAATCACTTACTTGGATGTAAATGGCTCCAGGATATTCTATATTTTAAATCATCATCAGATATGAACTAAATATTTGTCAAATGGAATAAAAAAAGACAAAAAAAAAAATTAACAGTTATTAAGTTATTGTGATCGGCACTACATATTGCATGCATGCATTCATTTGCCAATTTTTTTCTCATAAAAATTGACACACAGGACCTAAACTTGGTGGTATTCTGTTTTTTACAATATTATTACCGTAGAACGTGTAGATGGTGTAAATATTTGCCAAATGGTGGAAGAGAAAGTGACAAAAATATACAGACATGAGCTAATTGTGATCTGAACTGTGTGTGCTGCTTGCATGCATTTATTTCAACAATTTTTTCATAAAAAATTTAATCCTCTGACATGAACAACTCCACATACAGTGTAGGTGGTATTTTATATTTAAAATATCATTATTGTAGGACGTGTAGATGAACTAAATATTTGTCAAATTGAAAGGAGAAGAAAACAAAATGTAGACATGATCTAATTGTGGTCTGAACTACGTGCTGCTTGCATGCATTCATTTGAGAATTCTTTTTTGACACACAGTAAACCTAGCTCAGCAGTATTCTGTATTTAAAATATCCGTAAAACATGTAGATGAACTAAGTAATTGTCAAATGGTGAATTGAGAGAAAGGGCAAGAAAGATAGTCATGAACTAAATGTGGTCTGAACTACGTGCTGCTTGCATGCATTCATTTGAGAATTCTTTTTTGACATACAATAAACCTAGCTCAGCAGTATTCTGGATTTGAAATATCTGTAGTTCTAACATTTAGATGAACTAAATTATAAGTAGTTGTCAAAAGGTGAATTGAGAGAAAGGATAAGAAATATACAGTCATGAACTAAATGTGGTCTGAACTACAAGCTACATTGTACATGCATGTCATATTAATTGACTCTACTTATGCAAACCGCCCACACATATCACATTGCAGAAATATGTATGTCTCTATCTGGACAAAAACATCGACGCAAATTAACGGTAACATATTTCTTGCATTTACACACACAAAAAGAAAGCTTCCTGAAAAAATTTTATGCAAAAATTATGTAGGAAGTTGCAAAAAATGTAAGTAGATAATTTAGAATACTTTCTGCAGACAGACTTGCCCTCTTTATTGTGGTAAATTTTGAAATTGAAAGTGACAAATTTTTTTAAGTAAAATATCTCTTTTGAATTTGTGTTGTTAACGTCTGATCATATTATTAATGCATTCAGCTTTGTTAGTTTTACAGACGGCGTGTGTATGCATGTGTTTAAAATTGGATTATTCAGGAAATGTTGAACGAGCGTTTGACTTGCGACTTTGGAAAATTCTCTGGACGATGTTTTTGAGCCTTTAACCCTGAAAAAGATAAGGATGATTTTATAGTCCCTACTGACATTGTTTCCATGGCGACGTTTTTTGTATGACACTCAAGGAAATCTCAGCATATACAAATGATGAAATATTCAGCACTTTTCCAGATTGTTGTTGTCAGCCAGGTTTTCTAGTTCTGAGTGATACATTGGAACCTAAAAAATCTAGTGCCACAGATTCTGTGTCTTTCAAATTGTGGTATTGCAGGTGTTCTTTGTAATTTGCAATGTAGAAAATATGATCATGATATTTAACACAATTTGTAAAACAAAAATCAATGTTGTAAAAAAAAATACATGTCCCCACAAAATGTCTTTTGAGATGACGGATGTACACTGCAGGTGTTGAAAAATAGAATTATTTTCTAAAAAGATTAAAATGTTGATGTCTGAAAAAATACATGTACATACTACATTTAAATTTCTTTTTGTAAGATGTGAAATGTAGGTGAGATATAAAAAAAACAACTTATATTTTTTGATTCTGTAAAAATGAAAAAAGAAAATTATTGTCAGCAAAAAAAAGAGAGAAGTAATTATAAAATATCCAGAACCCCAAATTCATCAGATAAAATGAATTGACAAGGTCAAGGATAGAAATGAATAAAAATTAAAATTTAAATAGATTTCAAAACCATAGACGGTATTACCATGATTTTGGTGGAAGGAAGGTCAGTGGAGAAGGAGGATAGTTTTATAGTGTTTTTTGCAGGTTTCAAAACCATGCCCCATAATTTTGACGGGGAGGAAGGAATCCTAGGCAAAACCCCCCAGGGAATTCAGCATTTTTGCAGATTTTACTGTGCTGTTGCTGGGGATGGTAGGTGGGTAAAATCTTGTTGTTGTTGTATGGAAAACTATGCCTCTTGCCTGGATTTACCATATTTTCCCTCTCTCTTAGTGTTACCTAGGTTACCTAATCCTAGCAACAACAAAAAAACACTGCCTGGGCAGTATTGCGCGTATGAACACTGTTTGAACTCATATCAAGAAGAAAGGAGAATTGAAAAAAAAAATTGTAACCTACTGTACATGTAACTATAGGAATGAAAAGTTGGGTAAAGAATTCCTTCTACATTTTGTATAACCCCCTCCCCTGTAGAGGCTCAGTGTGCCCTCTAAGACAATTTGATGTGCCACTGATGCACACAATTTCTAGTGACTCACCAAAATTTGGTGTTCCCCTATCTTTTACTACACTGTATATGTGGTAACCAATGTGCCCTCTAAGCCGCCACTGATACACACAATTTTCTAGTGACGCACCAAAATTTGGTGTTCCCCTATGTCTTACTATGTGGTAACCAATGTGCCCTCTAAGCCAATTTGACGCGCTACTGATGCACACAATTTCTAGTGACGCACCAAAATTTGGTGTTCCCCTATCTCTTGCTATGTGATGACTCACAAGAAATCCCAGTTTTTATCATACCATGTGACTTCGAATCTCTCTCCTATAATTCAAAGCCATGGATAACCTTTAGACTACCAACCATCTTCTCTCTCAATTATATTAACTTGAAGGACAACACATTGAATGTAATATCTGACTGCCCAGGTGTCAATTGATATCCATTTTATGATTTGCTGAACCACAAAGCCTAGATTTCTATTAAGTGTTACCTTGTAGGATTCATGGATTCATTTAGAATTTCTACAAAAAGGAAGATAAAACTACTGAATAACATAGACTGAACAGAAAAAAATTGATAAAATTTATCTGTATCAGACACCGAATTTGTTTCTTTATATTCCTATTAATTATTATCATTATTATTAAAACTTAATTATGGATGCATAGTCCAGAGAACAACATCGTTGAGAGAGAGAAAAATGAAAATAATATAAAATGTAATAATAATAGTGAAATATTAAATAAATATGGTGTTGTTGTATTTCTCTTTGGTTTTGAAAAAAAAAATCATTTGCATGTTTTTTTTTTCTTTCTTCCTAAGTTTAATACAAAATGTAGTTTTGGTTTTAAACAAAAAAAATTCTAGTGACTGTCATGCTGTCATTTATCGTGGCTAATTCAGACAAAATTTTGTGAAAATGATTACAATAAAAGGTGTTACATTTCATTATGAAAGCTTTTTATTGTCGGTGACGAATTTTACTGGACAAAGATACTGTTCTGGTTACCATGACAACATGCACTTACTTTCATCTTTGTATTGTCATGACTTTAACATCTAATGACGTATGTAATATTCATTAAATTTATATTGTCTGTGATGAGATACTACAATCCACCTTTCATTTCAAAATGAATAACATGACAGAATGCCATGACACGTGAGTGCAAGTGTGGTGTACTCGGGGTATTTATACGAGTGCTTGGAGTGTTCTCTGTGCCCGTACTTTCGAGAGTGTAGCAAGTGAAAGTGCTGCAAAATACACTGCAAGTACAAGTCAAGTAGCAATTTCTATTCGACTGGGTTAAACCAGTTGTGAAGTGACATTGTAAACGAAGGGTCTCGGCTACAAAAAATCTTGATGCCACCGACAATATGTGGGTAAACCCAAATGTGTAATGCAACAAATCTAGTAATAATTTGACTATGTTTCAGTAAACAAAATGATATAAACAATTCTTGGTATATGAAACTACATTTTTGTACCATATCACAGTAAAATCTTCAGATCTGGATCCAGGATGTGCACCATAAGTTATGTAAATTATATAATTTGAATATGGAACAGCAGTGATGTAGAAGTCAGTAGTTCACTCATTATTGTTTAGTGTGTTCACTTTTATAAAACTTAGGGTACCCGGCTGCCCACCTAACTTACAGTAGAATTATCAATTAAGCAGTATAGGTGTTATGACACTTCTCAGTTACTTCTGTTGTGATGATTTTAATCCTAACCCCCTTCCCTCCCTCCCCCGGGAGAAGTACCAGTGGCCAGCTCTGAAAACCCCAAATCCCATTTTAGACCCACTTTGACGAAAAATCCATACCCCCATATTATACCATTACAGGTTTCTAAAAGATGAACGTTTTACTTTTTCCTTAGGACATTGGAACACATTTTAGACCAAGCCAAATAACAAATAATGCAAAGTGGACCCTGTTTTAGACTCTTGAGCTCGAAAAAAACAGGCCCCATTTTACACCAAAGGCCTAGAAATGACCAAAGGGCTCCCTCCATCCCCAACCTTCACCAACTAACAAATCCTGTATTTTACTAGTATATGTATTCAAAAGTAGCCTGAGGTGTTGAAACTAGAGTTATCAAAATTACGGAAGTTTAATTGGGAAGTTTCAATCTACAAAATTTTCCTTCCTAAATGTCATAATGATATTAAATTATGTTGCCATGGGAATACTGAGGCTGTCAGAATGCTATTAATTTTTTGCGTGTGTCTTTCTCTATAGGCAGATTATTGTTGAGTATCAATTACTTACAAACAGAAAAGGTCAGAAGCAATGAGAAGTTCAATACATCATAAGTAAGACAGGGTCAAAGGTTAAAGTTCACACCAGGCACCATCAAAATAAGGTCATCGTGTGTATGTCGTGTGTGCAGTGAGAGAGTCTCAGCAATGCAGTGGCTGTTCTTTTTACAAAATCAATGTTCAGAACCTAGAGAACATTTTGATACCTTTCCAAACTTAAAACTAGAGAAATTAGATCTAATGTATTGATATACCTTTCATTATTACATATGTACCAGAAATTACTTGCACTTGTACATGCACATACTAGTGTTATTTTCACTGCAGTGCTAGTGCAATACTGAAAATATTATTGCATACCTGCATGCTAATGATATGCAAATGAGGACACGGTTGTTCCATATACACAAAATTGCGTGATCGTGCTGTATGCTTGTTATGATTTTTAATGGAAATTTGCCGTTTCAGATAAACATATTACTCAAGTTGATATATTTATTAGTTTTTTTAGCATCAAACACTTATTGTACAAAATCCAATTAAGATTATCAATGTCACATTATCAATGTCTTGAAAAGATGTTCATCTAGATTTTGAAATAGTAAAGACAACACTACTAGTACTTCAGCTGCACATGAATTGAAATGAACTCTGGACCGTAAACATTGAGTGATCCTATCAGTTGCTGGCCCAGAGACTTGAGTATCTATACTTGCAAACATCACCCCCCCCCCCCCCCCCCCCCAGGAGAGTAACAGTGACATTACACCGTAGTACATGTACATGTACATGTATAAAGAATATTCATGGGAATATGCGTGTGTAGCTTCACAAATGTCCTCTGCCACAGTGTTTGGGTGAAGAACATTTTATGTCAAGTTAGATAGCAAAGGCTCTCTGTGTTAGCAACTTGCATGCAAACAAGTCACGTTTAGTTGGATTTGAAAAGGGCTGGTTTGTCTTTTATGTCTCTAAAGGCGTTGATTACTCTCCTTATACCCTCCTAATTGTCTACATATTACACCGCTTTCTAACACATGTCTGTAAGGCCTGTATAAATGAGACACATCGTTTTGGCACAGGACCAATTTATTCTTGTATGTACTTGTTTGAAGACAGTATTTTATTGCCGAGGACAGCTCTGTGAAGTTCGAAGATGCCAATTAGGATTGATTCTGAAATGTGAACTACAAGCACAGACTTGATGTATAGTTATGAGGTCAGTGTTGTTGCTAAGGTGTTAGTGTTGTTGCTAAGGTGTCAGTGTTGTTGCTAAGGTGTCAGTGATGTTGCTAGGTGTATTTGCACAGTACCTAGTACTAATATCGTATAGTCAATATTTAATCAACAAAATTGTAGTGTTCTTTGATATCTTTAGTACACTTATTTACCCAAATAAAATTGTCAGTTTTCTATACATTTGTAATAAAGTTATATCTAATGTAATACTGCGTATATAGTTCTACCCCACCATAGTAACTAATGGAGCTGAAAATTATTTCAAAAAAAGCAACTCTACCCCTATTTTCTGTAACTACATGTACATGTACACGATGACAATAACTAATAGCATTGTAGAACTGTCCCACCACAGTATTTAAACTTGTGTTGAAATGTTTTTCTAACAAGGCAACTCTACCCGCCATTTTCCAGAACTACCCCATGACTACATCGGTTCCCACTCAGTCTTTATTTTTAAATTTGTGCAACCTCAAAGAACCTTAGAGGGAACAGTAGTCATGAAGAAGTAAAAAATTTAAGAGCAGTAAAATCTGAAATGATTAGGGTAGATCTAATATATTCATATTGAAGTTTAACATTTTGATAGCAGATAATCATATGGTTAGAGTAGATCTGATATGCTTTGTTTGAAGTTCAAAATACTACAATTACATACATGACTAAAATACAGTGGCCAGACTGCCAGACCTATCGTCATGGTAATGTTATAAATATGATTGACAGTTAAATATGAAATATAGAGGGTAAATCTATGTATTCAGGGTGAAATTAAAATTCCAGTAGCTGCATTTATATACAGTATATGTGACTCGGAAATACAGCACCCAGATCTGATATAGTCAGTATGAATTATGTAGTAGTTCAGAGTCTGGAGAATAGACAATATGGATGAGTCACAGATAGTGAACTCCAACATCTTTATGGTAATCAAGTCATAGTAGAGAATACAAAAAGGAGTCCTTTTATGATAAAAAAGTTCTTTTATATTAAAGGGGAATGCCACTTCAGGAAAATACAGAAAAAATATATAGATAAACTAAATGGGTTCTAAACAGCCATTTCATGATGTTTCATCGTCTACGATTACTTGTGATTTCAGAGAAGCATCAAGTTGATCTTGTGTCTGTATATGCTATCTTTTGGTATGGTCTATTGTATTGCATCATGGGAATCAGTAGAAAATGAAACATCTCATGAATATTCATTGTGCAACTGGAATATATTATTTCTGCTGACTCCCATGATGCAGTAGCCCATAGCAAAGATACAATGTACCTATAAAGGCACAAGATCAACTTGATGTTTCTCCAAAATCACAAGTAATTGTAGGTGATGTAAAATCATGAAATGACTCCAGAACTCATAGTTCATGAAAATGACTTCATTTCCTGGAGTGGTGTTCTTCTTTTAAGTCAGTGAAATTCAGCTACTTTTTGGAATCTAGGTAAATTGTAGGCAAAGAAGATAAGAAGTTGGTGCTATGACTCCACGAGGGCCTAACTCCATTTTTTTGTGATTTTTCATTTGCAACAATTCTAATTTTATTCATGTGTAATTTCTGATCTTAGAAAAGGTCAGCTTTTATTCTAAAAGATAGCTAGACTTTAAAAAAACATGTGTGAAATTTGGTTCAGAGTTAAAATTGAGAAGTGAAAAAAAATGTTGTTTTTTTTATTTTCATAAAATAGCATATTTTATAAAAAGCCTTGATAACATTTTCTGATATTTTGCTGTTTCTGCTCCAATCTCACCAAAAAGTGTTCAAGGTGACTACAAACGATGCAAAAATAAAATATGATTTGAATTTGACTCAAGGTCATAAGGGTGTAGTGCTGAAAGTCTGTTTTTTGGCCTTTTGTCCAAATCACATTTTTTTGTAGTGAGGCCCTTATGGCATTATTAACTATGTGGACACACTGATTACAGGTATTTGATGTTCTAATTTAGGATCATGTCATTTGGTTTAATATGTAGGTTAAATATCCAGGGACAGCTACTGTGTTACAGATATGTTTGTTGTATCGTGGTTATGATAGTGTAATACATACCTTTATCACTTGGCACCTTTCTGTGTGCATTAGTGACATCCATGCTCTCATCAGGGCTCTCCACAGGGGCCACCCGCCCCATTAAATTTTGCTACCATCCCATTAATGTATTTGTAATTTTTTTACAACTAAACTATAAGTAGCCTGGTAGCCCAGGATGGGCTATAAGTAGCCCAGGTCCTGCTATTACAATTCTACAAGTAAAATAAAATGTGCTAGAGCGTTTGAGTAGCTAATGTATAATATATACTGCTTGCACATTTATGTAAATATTTGCAAATTAGATGCTAATATTTATGCAAATTAGCCCACCCCTTAATTTTTGTATCTGTCGAAAACACTTGTGTCATACTGTACTGTATGTATCAATTCATCTAGCAATAACATTTAGTAGATGATATAGTATACTGGCAATGTCATGTCAAGTTTATACATGTATGATGTCAAAGGCCAGGTTTTAACCCAAGGTTCTCACATTGCTGTTATCTTATCGTTTGAGCCATAAAACTAGATTATATGGGATTATTCTTTTGTTCGGGGCCAACTTATTCTAAAGCTCTGCCAGACGACTGTTTTTTACACCAAAATTTTAAACCTTATCCAAACTAAGCCAGTGTAAACATAGTGTTACAGATGTACTGCCTCTCCTTGTTTGGTTCAAATTCTAAATTTGGTTCCTCCCCAACTCAGTTTAATGTCTTCACTTAATTAACTGATTCTGTGCTCAGACATTGCAGAGATGAGAACATAGAACATAAGCATGATTTACACAGTATGTACCTATATTAGATATATCTACATGTATGTGCCTCTGACTCTGTCTCCAAACACTGCACAAAGATGTGACACTCATGTACATACATCATTCTCATAAACCAGAGCTGTTATTTCTTCTGCGACACTGTGAAGTAGCCTTTCTTTGTCTTGGACGGTGTCGTAAAAGAGGCTGTGCTTTACAACGATAGCATATATGTGTATACATACTGTGATATGTTTGTTGGCTGTGTGCAACTGATTCTGTGCTCAAACATTGCACAAAGATGTGGCACTCATATGCATATGTGTGTGCACATACATGTAGTGTGACATGTTTTTCTTTGGTGCAACACATCAAGTGAGTCACGTACAAGCTGTTCAACTCTATACACCGATTCTTAAAGCAAGTTCATCAAACGCCCATAAAACAATTGGGGATTGGAGTGACTATTAGAGAAAATAAGTGCATGGCAACCAGAGGTATAAAACCTAAGTTGTTATGGTAACAATACCTTTGTAAGTAGAGTTAAATCATATAGTTACGACACTTTATACTTACATAAATTTATAAATGGTTCAATTTTGTGTTATTATATGGAATGGTGATAATTTGTGTATTGAAAGTGTTAATCTTGTCAGTGAATAAGTTATATTATTCAGCATTAGTTTTCATTGTTCTGCCAGGGAAAGTGTCAATGTATGAGTGACATAAGGGGCCTTGTCACTATGAGGTAAAGATGAGGAGGGACATAAGGGGCCATGTCACTATGAGGTAACGATGAGTGGCGACAAAATCCTTGAGTCGTGACTATTTTCTTGCTGAATTGAGGAAAATATTTTGAAGACTTATGTCATTATACGTGTGCTTGCGTAATTTAAAAAAAATAAAACTGGAGAAGAAAGGTTATTGTGAATGTAGAAAATGTCAGACAGTGTAGGAAATTCAGTCGTTAACGAATTCATTAATAACATAGACAGCAGAAGTATAATCATTTAAAATATTTGAAATATTTTTTTAAATATTTAAAAAAATAATTGCAATACCTACACTTACTAGCTAGCTGCAACGGGAACATATTTTCAATCTGTTTATCATATATAATGATAATGATTTATTTGTTGTATCGTACATCCTGAATAGCATTGTGGGTAAATGGGTTTGTGTTATTGTACAGTCACATGAATATGGTGCAATAAACCAGTCAAATTGATTTTTGGGTCCACACCCTAAAATCGAAACCCAATGCGATCGCGATTTCAACCTGTGACTTTAACTTTATGGATATAATCGACCTCAAATTACAATTGTATAAATGTCTCTAATTTTTGGTATTTTAAAAATTTTCAGTGGATATAGTATAGTTGTCTGATCAAAATGAAACATAACCCAGGAACAGAAATGCAATCTTACTCCCTAGTTCTTCTATTCCCTTAAAAGAAACAGTGTAACTTACATTGAATATTGAAGAAACATCTTAAAAATTGACCTGAACGTCACAAAAATTGACTTTATCATCTTAAAAATTTACTAAATGTTCAAAATTGATTATCCTGAATGTAGGACGTCAAAGAGTATAAAAAATATGCATTCATTTACTTTAGTTGATTAATTCAATATACATGTATGGGATTCGTCTTGGCTGTTGCTTGGCAACCATGTGACCTAATTTCTTAACCATGATCTACAGGTTCAATGGAATGATTCCTTTACACATAGCCTTAAGTCATCAAACATATGGCATGTTATGAAAAATGAAACATTAATATTGTTAGTTTTTACGTATCAATTTTATTGTACTAGGACCTACATGTAGATGACAGTACGGATTATAGTAGATAGCTTAGTGCTAGCATATTGTGTTGTGTTGTCATCTATCTTGATAATGTATTTTTTTTCAGGAAAATTATTCGTGTTATGAAATTTTTATGTAGACAGCTGTTATGAATTTTATGATCGGGATCAGTATTTTTTCTAACATTAGAGAGTGGAGAAATCTGGTAATGCTTGTATATTTTCCATGTATATATAATAGTATTTGTGCAGGAATATGACAGAACCGCATGACACACAAGTACAAGTGTGGCATACTTGAGGTATTTGCACGAGTGCTGTAGTGTTCTCTGTGGCAGTAGTTGCACTTGCTATGATCTTGAAAGTGCAGCAGAAAACGTGGCATCGTGTTTTGTTTACAAGTTATTATTACACATGTTTATCTGAAATGGCAAATTTCCACAAAAAATCATACAGTGATCACATGATTTTGTGTGTAGCGAACCATCATGTCCTCATTTGCATATCATTTGCATGCAGGTATGTAACAATGTTCTTGTTATTGCATTGCAGTAGAAATACCACTAGTATGTACACATACAACTGCAGGTAAGCTCAGGTACATTGTATTGTAGTACAGTGCTGAGATGTCAGTGAAATTTGAGATTCACGTCAAAAACACTTTACTGGTGTAGAACATTTTCATTTGATAGAATATTTGTATTTTTGAACAGTGTGAAACAACATTACTTTAAATACTGTCCTTAACAAATGCACTTCAGGATACTGGGTGGTTTTACGTATGGCAGGTGTTGAATCAGTTTTTGTCAGGTAAGAAATCTCATTAATAATAATAAATTGATAAAACTGTCCCTTGACTTCTAATGACAAGGACCTGTACATGTATGTCACTCATAAATTATAATGATCAAAGAAAAATATTGGAGTAGGGTATCCAATTATTTGTTCAAAAAGTAAGAAATTCATAGAATTCACGTGTATGATATCATTTATGCAAAAATTGTGCGTTCTTTCGCCATGAAAAACTGTCTATCATAGTTCAAACTCGTCTTTGACTCATAGTGACAAGGTCCCTTATGTGTGTGTTTCTCTAATGTTCCTTGGCTGATTGACAACAAACATAGGGGTATTATCGAATTATTTGTTCAAAAGTAACAGGTTCAAAGAATTCTTATTTTATATATATGCAAAAAAAATTCGTTTTCTTTCTTGCCTGAAGCAAAAAAAACAACAACCTAGAGAGCCATCAGGAAACTCTGATTATACAGTATCTAATGGTTTTGTCGTGCTTGTCTGTAACAATACATGTATGCATGAGTTTCAAATGCAACTTAGCATTTTTTGCCGAGGGGAAACTACATTTTGTAAATGAGCTTAGGCTGTCTCCTACAATTAACATGATGATACATTGGAATCACTGGATCTGATAAATGGAATGGTAGTACACTGTGTGTCTTTTTTTCTTAGAGGATCAACTGCTGTCGATGACACTTTGACCCTGATTTCATTCTGGATAGTCTTGTTTCACCATTCATACCAGACAGGAAGTGTTGTAAACTGGGGGCAGTGTAGGAGCTAAGGATTGTATATTCTAAGCTGGGGTGAGCAAAGTGATAAAAAACATGGGGAGTTGGGGAGGCGACAAGTATTGTAAACTGGGGGCAGTGTGTACATGTACATGTACGCAAGGACAAAATATTGTGTATTCTAAGCTAGGGAGCAAAGTGATGTTATGTAAACTTTGGAGTTGGGTAGGCGACCAGTGTTGTAAAGTGGGTGCAGTACATGTATTGTAAACTGGGAGGGAATGGGGACAAAGTGTTCTATATACTGGAGGGTTGGGGAGGGGTCGAAGTGTTGTAGAGTGGGCACAGTACATGTGTTGTAAACTGGGAGGGAATGGGGACAAAGTGTTGTATACTGGAGAGTTGGGGAGGGGGCCAAGTGTTGTAGAGTGGGTGCAGTACATGTGTTGTAAACTGGGAGGGAATGGGGACAAAGTGTTGTATGCTGGAGAGTTGGGGGAGGGGGCCAAGTGTTATAGAGTGGGTGCAGTACATGTGTTGTAAACTGGGAGGGGATGAGGACAAAGTGGGAAGGGATGGGGATGAAGTGTTATATGTAAACTGGGTAGTATGAGAACAAAAGATTGTACTATTATTTTTAGCAACTGTCAAAGAAAAATGCAGGGTTTCCATAGACGAAAGTAGTCTGTCTATAAACCCTTTAATTTCATGAAAATGAGAAAGTCAAATTTACATTACACTACATTCTTTTGATATGTAAATTACCCATGCCTCTACCATTAATTTTGGGGTGGGGTGGGGAAGAAGGGTGGTAGGTGGTGGGAAATGACACAGTTATGGGGAAGAGCCTGTTGAAGCAGACTTTTTTACTGTGAAATAAAAATTGGGAATATCAAGCACCATCGTATGAACATAGGTTTTTGAAATGCTATAATTTCAGACGTTAAGTTAGGTATGGCAGTATCCATATTTATATTGCATAGGGCATTAACGAGAGTACTTTTACCAGATGACAGCAATACATTTAGTGTTAAACTATATTCATATTCATTAACCCGTTACCACCACTACAGGATTGTTCTAAAAGTTTGTAACAATTACTCTGCTTAGGAGGCCTATAACATACACCAGTTAAAATAGGACGTGATTTGAGTAGGAGAATTTCGACCCAAACAGATTCAAGTCCAATATTGTACAGATCTGGGCGAGGGTTGAATGCCAAGTTACTTCTGATGAGTAAGTAAACACCTCCCACAGTACCACTGAATCACAGAGACTTTTTTGGTGATGTTGAGCTAAACTTTTCATACTGTAGTACCGGGTAAGCACAATTTCCGCAGTGTGCAGAATGTTAGATACAGGAAAGCATGCCTTTCTTGATGTATTTTTCTCCAAAGCTAAGTAGGGGTATGCCTCTAGGGCCACTCAAACATCATGTGAGAATACTTCTTGATACCCTACGGCGGGTTTTTCTCAGATAATGGAGAGAAAGTTGATTGAAAATGACGGGTTGTCCCAGGTTATACATCTTAAGCTTCTCTGCAGCTTTTATTTTGTCATCACGTCAGACATTGTAAGATTGAGAAGAGACAGATAGGTTTAGCTACAGTCTTAATCTCGACACCTATCTTTGTATCTTCTAAATCATTTCATAGTATACGTTAGTCGTATAATAGTACAGTATAGTACGTTATGGTGTGGTGTGGTGCGGTGCAGTAGAGTACAGTACAGTACAGTGCAGTACAGTACATATACAGTACAGTACAGTGCAGTATAATACAGTGTAGTACAGTGCGGTGCAGTGCAATGCAGTGTAGTACAGTACAAATGTACAATACAATACAAAACAGTACAGTATAGTACAAAACAGTACAGTACAGCATACATGTATTATAGTACAGTACAGTACATTACAGTGCAGTACAGTATAGTACAGTACAGTATAGTACAAAACAGTACAGCAGTACAGTATAGTATAGTATAGTACAGTATAGTGCATTATAGTGCAATGCAGTACAATACAAAACAGTACAGTATAGTACAAAACAGTACATTACAATGCAGTACATTGCAGTACAGTACAGTATATGGTAGTGCAGTACAGTACAGTATACATGTAGTACAATAAAGTGCAGTACAGTGCAGTACAGTACAACATAGTACAGTATAGTACAGTAAAGTATCGTACAATATGCATGTAGTGCAGTACAGTATAGTGCAAAACAGTACAATACAGTGTATTAAATATAAATAGTATATTATAGTACATTTTATTTGACACGACATAGAATCAAAAACAGCATACAAAAACAACAAACAACAAAAAATAATAGATAATTATAGATATGGAGGGGGAGGGGTGTCGTACCCATGCCACTGGGGCTATCCTAATTCTTGTTGAGAGATACATGTAGAATTGGGAGGTTTGTTCTTTTCACCCATAGTGTGGCTAGCTCTAGGTCTTGTTGATGTAGTTCACATCCCTGTCAATAATATGGTTACTGATAACTCTGCATATGCAGTATTATTGGAATAGAATAGAATAGAATAGAATAGAATAGAATAGAATAGAATAGAATAGAGCCTTCATTGCATCCGTTAAGAAAACTACATTTCTTCATTGGATTTTCTGTAATAAGTATTTGGTGCTAAAACAAACCAAATATACAGACTACAGTAATAATAAACTACAGCAATAATAGTTAACAAAAGAATACGAAAGTGTAAACTTTTGGTTATCAGATGTGTGTATGGTGATGTTTCTGAGCTCAGTTAAAATGTGTTTTTTGATCTTTGCCAGACCTTGACATCTGGATCCAATACAGCATTCAGTGAGTAGTCAATCCAATGAACATATAGTATTACTTCTATGCAGTCATAATTTATCACATTTCTTAGAATGTCACACACACTTTGATATCTACAACTCAGAACTAATACATAATTATGTATTATATATCTCATAGTATTCCTTTACCAGTGTTTTATGCCAAGGGCAGTTAGTGGGTTATCAAAATCTACTCAGGGTTCCCAAATCATTTTACCACTGCTCCCTTCTTTGGCATTGTTTTTTGCTGAATGCGGCATGTACATAAAATCTACTGGGGTTCCCCAGTCATTTTACAACTGTTCCCTTTACCACCAGTGTTTTAGCTGAGTGTGGTAAGTAGGTAAAATCTACCAGTTTCCCAATAATTTTTATCAGGTTCATAAACAAAACAAAATTATGGTAGATTGTATGGAGAAACTATCCCACTTTTTACCTCATTCTCTTATTCCAGGGGTTCTCCAACCTTAGCAAAGCCACTGTTTTGACTTAGAATTTAGGGACAACATTCCCAAAATGTCTCTAAAGTACTGTTTTGATTATTTTAATGATTCACTGAGTCAGTCTTAAACCAACAAATGTACATGTACTATAGGCTGAGTAGTCAATATCATGAATCTCTATTCGTTCACTACTGACAGATATCGTCAGTTTTTCAGAGAATGCACAATTTGCTATCTATTTCTGGATGCTCTACATGTATCTAATGTTAATAACACAATTTTCATCCAAATGGACAATCTTCTTTATTTTGAAGTCATTATATTGTTTGCTAGGAGTGGATTCTTTCCATCTCATCAGCTAAATCTTATATCGTACAGTGAACAGACAATGAAATGAATGAAAGGACTTGCCATGTCTTGCCATGTGGAAATGGCAATGTCTAGAAAATTAATGGGTCATACTAAATATAAAGTATGACTTTAAAGGAACATGGGTCATCTCAAGACGCTTCGGTAATAATGGATCATACTAAATAATATTGCATGACTTTAAAGAAACATGGGTCACCTTGAGACGCTTTGGTATAAATGGGTCATACTAGATATACAGTTATGACTTTAAAGAAACATAGGCCATATTGAGACATTTTGTTAATGCCTAGAAAATTGATGAGTCTTACTAAATATACAGCTTGACTTTAAAGGAACATAGGCCATCTTGAGACATTTTGGTATAAATGCCAAGAAAATTAATGCGTCATACAAAATTTAAGACAACATGGGCTATCTTAAGACACTCTTTCCATCAAGTAAATAAAAACCATATATTAATCCCATCTAGCATCTTTTATTGTATTGTTGTCGATTTAATCCTCGAAAGGAGTGAAAATTCCATATTGCATTGGTCGGTTTATATATGTGCATTTTCTGTACAACAAGCCTGATATCAACAGCAGTTTTTGGGTGAACCTGAAAGTTATATATCATCCAACACTTTGCCTAACTGTAGTAACTATATGCTACAGATCACAGGGTTATTGTACAATTGATTAAAATCCGATGTAGTGTACATGTCGTGATTTCTTTTTGGCCGTTACCTTTACTGTCGTTTGTTCTTTTGTGAGTGCTCGTCACATACATCTGACACAATACCATAGGTTTCTCCAGCCACGCGAGAGTGCTGAGTGAATTCACTCAACGAGTGAGGATGCGCAATGCAATTTATAGTGTAAGACGGATTCTTTTTGGCTACTCGTAAGGATGAGGTTGGTTTCGAGAACACCGATGGTGTTGTGTCAGATGTATGTAACGAGCACTCTCAAAAGAACAAAGTACAGTAAAAGTAACAGCCAAAAAGAAATAGTGCCATGTACACTACATCGGATTTTAATCAGATTGGGTTGCTATAGTGATGATTAAATGTATGTTAGTATATATAAATATAATAACGTACATGTAATTTTACAGATGAAATAAACAGAATCAAGAAACATGTGTAGATCTTGCTCATGTCCCTTTAAAAATAATTAATGAAACGGTAACCCTGTTATATCATGCAGTTCAGATAACCTCCAACAAGGTAAAAGAGAGTTCACCACCTCTGTTACATTGATCAGGGTGAATGCTTGACAATTTGGAAAGCAAACACTTTACGCTCCACCGAGTTTAACCGTGTAATAGTACATTCCTGTAAACCTCATCAATATCATATGGTCTCCATGGAAACTGTCAGCAAATAATAGATGACTACTTGTAAAGGTGATGATCCATGCAAGGCAAGCTGTAATCTAATTTATGCAAGAGTGGTGAGGTCAGGGGTCACTTGTAGGTTAGGATATTAGGTTGTCATGGTGATGATAGGAAAGAGATCTGATTTTTCACCATGTTCCCCATTTTCACCCTGTCTTGTATGTAATTGTATTTGTGTGTGTGTGTGTTTGTGTGTGTGTGTTTGACTTTTCCTGTGTTTGTTGTCTTTTAAAGTTTGTATTAAAACATGTCAATATTCCTAAACCCTAGTTGAGTGTAACGGTTCAGAAAATGACAAATCACCAAGCAAGCAAGCAAGCAAACAAACAAACAAACAAACAAACAAAGCTTACAAATGAGTGAATAAAAATACCACAAAGACAAGTAGACAGACGGACGGACAATTGGATGGACAGACAGACAGACAGACAGACAGACAGACAGACAGACAGACAGACAAACAAGTACAGAAAATGGCATTAAAAAGGCCCACAAAAAAATTTCTAATAAAGTTTGGAGTATAGCTATGTTTCATACACAACAGACTAGATTTTTTCATTTCTAAGAACAAGTCTATTTCTGTGTCTGTAGTGTAGGGCCTTGAGCAAAAAGGAGTTTCACCATCTGTTTTCATTTTTGTTTGTTTTTAGGCAAAACTAATCATACACAAGTCATTGACTGTATTTGAATAGTTCAGGCTGTCCTATATGTGTATGTATTGCTTACTGGTATTCAAACGGTGAGCAAAGTTTAGAGAAAAGGGGAAAATATCAGATCTATTTCCTATCATCACCATGGCAACCTAATATCTTGGCCTGCATGTTCAACCCCTGACATAACTTAATCAAAGTGGCACAAGCTGTAACTTAAACATTTTTGCTAAGGCCTAATAAAGAAATTGTTTGGTTACCTGACCCCACTTTTTCATGCCTACCCTAAACTTTTTTTTCACATATTCAAGAAAAAATTTAGAGAAAATCGTGAAAATTGTGAAGTCTTGCAAGAAATAGTGGATGCGGAAACTGACATGAATTGAAAAAGACAATATAAAACTGTTCTTTCAATCTGTAATGGCTGTACATCTGATGAGAAGAAGCCAATAACACAGAGACCATTTTGAAAACAGGACTACCTGAAAAATATAAAAAAAATAAAAATAAAATATCTACCTACTCCACCTATTCTAAAATTTAGCGTAATTTTAACCACACAACTTTTTTTGTTTGGCCAAAGAATGAAATTTGTGCCGATGCATGTCTGTGATGGCATTAAAAATTGTGTTGATGCTTTCTTGGCACACTTAATTTTTTCAGTATTTGAATTGTTGACATGTATGTATGGACAGTGTTTTTGCTAAGGGTGGTACATTTAAGTAGGTAAAATTTACCAGGGTTCCCATGTCAATTAACCTGGGTTCCCAAATCAAAATTACCATAGACTCTACAGGGTTTGAAAGTAACTTTTTTCTTTGGTAGTCCTAGTGGGCGACCAGTTTCAGAAATAGGTAGCCAAAGGATTGTGACCTGTAGTCTGATATTCCTGAACTGAAAACAGATTTCCTGTATTGGAAATATGTGTCTTATTAAAATACTTTCATGTCCATGAATCTTCCCAACCTTAGCAGAAACACTGATGCGTGAATAGCAGGTTTGAAGTTCTGTCAATTGCAAGGGATGGTTTAGTATGGCTCTAACAGAAAGGAGAATACAGTGTACTTGCAGGTACATTGTGTACATGTACCAGTGAATATGCAGCAAGAGTTACCCATCAAAACACATCTAAAATTCACATTTGCTTATTTAATATGCCGTAAAAATGACCCCTAAAAATGTATAAACTCAACATATTCCTCTCTGATAGATTGCTGCAAAAATTATTCCCAAAAAAACAAAACTCAGTCTATGCCCTGAAACAACACTTATTTCCAAAAAAAACCCATCCATACTCTCTGTCTATGCCCTTTATAACTACATGTATGGTTGTCGCTCCATCACAACAGTTCATGTCTGTGTTATTAGTTGTGTGGCGCCACGACTATGTATTCAATATTCGTGTTGTCCACCTTTGTGCAATTTTCATGAACTTTGCATGCACAAGGCATAATTATATTATACCTCAATAATGTTCATCTTTCAGAAGTAAATATTAATAGCAGTAATGTAATGTTCTATACCACGACTCATCCCAGGCTTCTTGCAACAGGACTCCTTATGTTGCTCATATTCACTCAAGCTAAAGCAGCAACCCTCCTTATGTTGCTCATTTAAAATCCAGTTAAATAAAACAGGCTCCTTATGTTGTTCATATAAGCTGACTTAAGTAAGACTCCTTATGTTGCTCATTTAAAATCCAGCTAAATAAAGCAGGCTCCTTATGTTTATTTTCAATCCAGGTGGCTGCAGCAGGGCTCCTTATGTTTTTCTTATTTAATCAAGCTGGATAAAGCAGGCTCCTTATGTTGCAAAAAGGGACATATTAAAATAAAATGTTTTTGCAATCTTTTAGAAGAGAAAGATTGTATTATTGTATATGATTGTTCTTATGATTACTCTATTTTTCCCTACTTGTAGTTTTGTGTGTGCAAATAGTTACTCGTGGTAGAAAGAGGATTTTAAGACTATGCAATATTGATACTACCCGGCAATACATGTAGATAAACTCAATCTGAGTTCCTCTTGAAAGTATTTTATCAGAGCAGTATGTAGTTCCAATTTCCCCACCACAATTATGCTACAAGGTACATTTACATGTATGAAAATTTGTCACAATTTTTATTAAATTTCCCCTACTCTGTTACCAGGGTTACCCATCAAAATTATGGTATAAAGTTGAAATTTGTGCAAGTTTTACCTCCACTCTGTTACTTGGGTTCCCCACCAAAATTATCATACAAAGTATTGAAATTTACGTAGGTTTGCCAGATTCCCCCCTCTATCACCAGATTTCCCCCCTCTATCACCAGGGTTCCCCAACCTTAGCAGGTACACATGTGTTAATTCTAATAACATTTTATAGGTTATGACCATTGCCCTTAGTTGGCAATTGGTAATTAAGTTCTCTGATTTATGTAGGTATGTAATTTATACTGTGTAGTTCAAGTACAGTCACATGGTATGGCAGCTTTAATATGTAGATGAATTATGTCATTGGAACTGTCACAAGAAGAAGGATACCGTTACATTGTCTTCTAGGAAAAGTCCAGTCAGACTTATTTCTGCCTTTAGTACACTTGTATTGATTACTCAACTTAAAGGAAAAGTCCAGTTAGACCTATTTCTGTCTTTAGTACACTTGTATTGATTACTGCTATCAACTCAAAGGAAAAGTCCAGTCAGGCTTTTTTCTGTCATGTATATATTTACATATACTTATCCAGAGTCAAGAAAACGTCATCACTAGGCTATTCCTATAAACCTGTGCAGGAAGACCCCAAATGGCTGAACACACAGGCATTTAATATCCTTTAATGGTATAGGTAAAATCAACCTCAGTTCTCCAAATATTTTATGGGGTTCCCCACCAATGTTGTGGTACAGTAATTGAAATCTATAAGTTAGTAGATTTCTCCCTCAGTTTAATTTAGTTAACTACCAAAATCATGGTACATTGTACAATGTACAATACTAGATGTAAAAATCCATGCATTGTACCAGACCCCCCCCCCCCCCCTCCCCCCACTGTTACTGTTGTATCCCAACCATAGCCAAAGCAACTATTGTTGGATGTGTTCATCGTGATTGTCTTGTTATTTAAAATCCAATGCATCTCATTGGTGTAAAGTTTCCAAGTCAATGCATTTATAAATAAATTTTTTTGAAATGATTTGTTGATAGGATTTGTCTCACATTGAAATAGAATGAATATATATCCTCTAAACTTCAAGATATGATGTATCTCTAGAGATTGTGATAAATTTGTATTCCGACCGAGACAGAAGGATCAGTAAATGCAATTACAAACATGCAGACAAACCGTAATAACCCCGATATCGTAACTCAATTCGTACATATCCTCACTATCTCGTTTGGTTAATTTGCATGCTACACGTTTATTCGTTTTGTTCATTTCACACCAATGTTGCCATGGCAACCATAATAACCCTGATATCGTAATTCAATTCGTAGGTATATTTACTATCTCTTTTGGTTTAATTTGCATGCTGCACGTTTGTTCGTTTGTACATTTCACTCCAGTGTTGCCATGACAACTGTGATTATAAAGTGTCATCTGATGAAATAGGCTGTCGTGGTGTAGAATTGCTAGATACATGTTGCTTTGAATATTTACCAGTAAGCTTGCTTTGTGATCGATCTTTTTGTTGAGTTTGAAAAAAAAAATTGGAACACAAGAATGTCTGAGGATTTTGTTTATCACTTTAAGGACAGAAACATAGTTAAGAAACTGATCTGTACATTCACCCTTGTGTGTGTATTACAGGAATATTGTGAAAGATTGCTTTCTTGCTGTGAGGATAAAAATGAATTTGTTAGGCTAGACATGATCAGTAAAACATGTTTCTCAGTTTCTCATTTTTAGTCTGAATACAAAGTTGTAGTGATCGTAAAGTGGAATTTTCTGTTTTTGTTCGTTAGGTTGGTCAAAAACCTCTTGTGGATAAAACAACTGTGTTTGTGAAATAGCAGTGTCACTCTCCAGTTGTGAGAATGACAAATTCTCAGTACGTGAGATTTTGCCTACTTACCACCCTTAGCAGAAACACTGCATGTACATGGAATAGACAATATACAGACAACCCCAGGCTCGTGACTTGACTGTAAATTCACCATTTCTCTTTGACCAAAATTCTATAATATCATCCAAAATAATGAACTGTATTTACATGTTTAGAATAATACCTGGAATAGACAATAGATGGAATAGACAATAGATGAAATAGACAATAGATGGAAGACAATATATGGAATAAGCAATACATGGAATAGACACTACATGGAATAGAAAACACATGGAATAGACGATACATGGAATAAACAAATTTAACAATACATGGAATAGACAATACATGGAATAGACAATACGTGTACATGGAATAGACAATACATAATTTACAATACATAATTTACAATACATGGAATAGACAATACATGGAATAGACAATACAGAATTTACAATACAGTGTAGGAAACCCCAGTCTCGGGACTTGACTGTAAATTCACAATTTCTTTTTGACTAAAATTCAAGAATATCATCCAAAGACATCCAGCTACAAATGTATCATTACCATGTTTGATAACACTATTCACTGCAAACATTGCCCAATAACAGGAGGGGGGTTCAATGTTAGTGCAGGAGGTAACCGGAGTACCTGGAGAAAACCTGCATTGTTCATTAGAGTCAAACTGAACGACATTTTTCTCACTTACAGTGTGGTAAACTTAATCAAACCCTGAATGGGTTTGAACCCCGACCGCAGTAGTAATAGGCAAGTGGTTTAACCACTCGGCCACCGTCACCGCTAGATTAAATCCTAACCATGTTTAATGAAAACACTGTTCAGCAGTAGTACACTTGAGTACGTAGGCAACCCTAGTCGAAAGACTTAATTGTACAAATGTAAATGTATTCATATATTATCGCGTATCTGAAATTCTAGAGTATCATCAAAGACATTGAATCTGTAGTGATCATTGCTATGGTAACAGCGCTTGTAGACTGAGCAGACAACCGGAGTCTAGGGACTATAAAACTGTATAAGATGTACTCTTATCTCAGTGATCGAAATTCTAAAATTATTAGCCAAGACATTGTCTGTTCACTGCGCCACACTGTCGAGATACATCATTAGCAGATCGTACCTCGTAGCCCTCATATCAAGAAGGTATGACCAGGTAATGATGTATCTCAACAGTGTAGTGGACAGGCTAAGTGAGACATTGAACCCGCAACCATCAGTATTTGGTTTACAATAATATTTCTGACACACATAGTAGACAACTCCAGTCTAGGGGCTTGACCGTAAATGTCGGCGAACCTACTTCATGTTATAGGGGGTCACATCATGAAACCAATAAAATAAAGATCAATGCTACAATGGCACAACTTGTTGCTGTTGTATTATTCATTATACTGCGGCTTATGTTACCATTCCCTGGTGTAATCGAACCTTTAATGTCCAAGTAGTGATGCACTGACGGTCTGTCAATCATCTAATGGTTTATGGACTTCTACATGGCGAATTCTTTAGAAATGTCTTGAATGTGTGGAAAGCTAAATACAACATTGCGTGGTTCTAAAGCCTTTCTAAATTTACCCTTCTCTTTAAACTGTCATCTTTTTAAAGACACCGTAGGGGAAAATCGTGCAAGATTTAAAGACTAGGTAAAATATTTGGTGCAGAAATATAGAGAAATGCATTTAAGGTGCAATACAAGATTGTACGGTTCTGAGAACCTTAAGCCTTCATAGATTTTTCCCTTCTAGTATTAGTAAACTGCCATGGTTACAAAGACACCGTGGGTGGGTGGTGGAGGAGGAATCTTGCAGGAAGAATGATGGAAACTGAGAAATAATTAGGTCGAAATGTTTTTAGATTGAAAGGTGTAGTATTATGTTTCATGCAGATATCTTGAGAAATAATTGGATGTGATGGCTTAATGATTTCAGTATCATTTTCTATATTCCAAAAGTAGATACCACTTGCAATGGTAAGATACATGACATGTATAATAACCCATGTCCCCTTCCTGAATCAATTTGAAATGGATTTAAACTGAATTGATAAGGGATTTTACATCTCGTTGCTGATCTTGCGATTCGCAAATACAAAAAAAAGGTATGCAACAACAGTTGTCAAACATGTGATCATGGTCAAGCTTTTGACGTGGCCATGTGTGATGACGTTGAAAACAATAGTGTTGCTAAGTGTTTGACACTTTCAGCTTGACCACCCTCACCTGGCTGCTAAGGATGAAATGACTCATGTGGGATCTCGTGAGATCTGCCACAAGACGAAAAACGGCTTATTAGTTCAATCGGTTCAAAACCAGAAAACTGAGTAATGGATTTAAATTCGTTACTTTTGCTTTACATGTGTGCATTGGTTTGGACCCCCTAACCCTTCTATATTTGTACCTCATTATACCCCAGGTTGTTAGGAATCAATTTGATTAAATCAGTTCATACTGCTTAGTGCATGTGGGAACAGAACTGACTTTAATGTGATTTTGAACCAGTTTAAAATTCTAGGTTGGGACACGACTTGAATACAAAATAGATAAAGATTGACTTGGATGCATATACCACCTACATGTATCCTGCCATCCATCCATCCATCCACCTACCTTCCCATCCAATCATCCATCCATCCATCCATCCAACCATCCATTCATCCATCCATACATCCATCCATCCATCCACCCATCCATCCATCCATCCATCCATCCATCCACCTATCCATCCATCCATCCATCCATTCATCCATCCATCTATCCATCCATCCATCCATCTATCCATCCATCCATCCATCCATCCACCTATCCATCTGTCTAACCTTTATTTGCAAGTTTTATTAACGTGACAGATGTCCTAGTTTTACCACCACCTTTTTAGAGAGGATGATATATGAGATAAGTGACATGAGATCAACATAGTATAACATACATTCCATGGCTTTACTGTAAACGATTAGTTAGTATATCCATACATGTATCTAAGGCCTAATAAAATAGCTTGTCCAATGACCTCACAAGATGACGTACATGCATTTGTGTGCTTTTCAACCACTGTTCATAATTCTCGTTTTATACTGAATTATAAAAACGACAACTTTAAAAAAAGAAGCTAACAGTAACACATACATTTACATGTACTGCTCATGTCACCCCCTCGCCCAGAGACTTAGAGACTTGTCTAGACCCCCTAAGTTTCTAGTATTTTTCTCTTCTAATATTCAGTCAGCAAGAACATACTCTGAATTTTAACATGACTTGAACTCATTCACCTTTTGGTTACAGAAGACTGGTATTCGTTTATTTCTTGAATTTACGAGTTTAAACTGTGAGGCTACATTTTTCTAGATCCTGTGTTGTTGGTTATTACCTTCCCAAACTTCACTTTAAAAATAGATGTCTAATTTATATTTCTACATTTACCTAGTACATATTATGTCAAACTTTCTTCAGTAACTAGAAAATATTAATGACCTAACTAGGGGTTACACATACTTCTCGGCTTCAACGTGGAATGACAAAGCCCCTTAGGTCAGTCATATTTTCCTTGGCTGGATCAATGAATAAAGAGAAATATTGGAGAGTAATATCTAAATATAGTTTGAAAAGAGATGATTGACTATTATTATGGCGTAAACAGATACAATGTGTATGATGGAGAAGACCTCCCAGGTATATTAGATGAAAATAATTTGATTTAGTTTTCATATTTTGAGAATGAAGAATCAGTAGAAGTTAAAAATACCCTGTATGTTGATATTGAAAGTATGACCGGGTCACAATGAAAATAAGAGGGTTTGTAGAATTTGCTATCTAGCAGATATATACTGTACGGTAGTCGGTGAAAACATGTCTAGAGAAATAACTGATGTATATGTAGCTGTCAGGTATAGTGAAGTTTTCTATTCGTTTTTTTTTTCTTGTTGCTATTTCGTTATGATTGATTTTGCAAATGTCAGAATAACAAACTGCATTAGTCTTCATAATTTGATGTAGTAGTAGTGATTTTGTATGCTTGTATTTGTAATGACAACTATTAGGAATTTATATAAGATAAATTTTGACAGCAGACGACAGGAGAGATTTTAGCATTGACAAATTTTACAAATTTTCAATCATTTATTTCAATGTGTTTACTTCATTTTGGTAAATTTATACCAGGTAACAGCCAAATTTTTGACAGCAGACGACAGGAATTTATTATTTTTAGCAAATTTTACTCATTTACAATAATTTATTCCATATATTCCCTTCATTTTGGTAAATTTATGCAAAGTATAAACAGCCAAATTTTTGACAGCAGACGATGTTAGTCATCAATAAGTTTCACACATTTGCAATCATTTATTCACATTATTTACTTCATTCTGGTTAATCCAGACCAGACGACAGCCAAATTTTTGACAGCTGGTTACAGAAAATTTAGCATCAAGAGATTTGACATATTTCCGATAATGTTTTTAACTTATTCTTCATTTTGGTAAATTTATAAAAGGTAATAACCAAATTTTTGACAGCAGACAATGGGAAATTTTTTCATCATCAAATTTACAATCATTTATATTTATTCACATTTTTGTTGACTTCATTTTGGTCAGTCCAGACCAGATAACATCCAAATTTTTGGCAGCATAATATACAGATTTTATCATCAACCACTTTTCAGATTATTTTTTCTGTCCTATTCAATTAATGTTTAGTAAATTACACAAGGTAACAGGGAAATTTTTGACAGCCGACTGCATGAACTTTTTATCATTATAACAAATATTGCACATTTACAATAATTTTTTCACACTATTTATTTCATTTTGGTCAGTCCAGCGCAGACGAAAGCCATATTTTTGACAGCAGACGACAGAAATCTGAGCATCAACAAAATTTACACATTTCCAATAATTTTGTCCAACCGCATTTTGGCAAATTTATACAAGGTAAACAGGCAAATTTTTGATTACAGATGACATGGAATTGTTATCATTGATAAATGTATACAATAATTAATTCACATTAGTTGACTTCATTGTTGTCAATCCAGACCAGACTACAACCAAATTTTTGACAGCAGGCGACATAAAATTTTCATCATCAACCATGGTACACTTCATTTTGGTATTAAAGTCCAACAACAAAGTAACAGCCAAATATTTGCAGAGATACAACAAGAATTCTTTGTACCAAATTGTACACATTTTGATGTATAGATAACAGCCATACTGTCCTTATGATATCAAAATATATCTTACCTACAGACGTAATATTTTCCCCTTTATATTTGAAATGATTTTTGTCATTTAGGCCTAAAGCAAAATTGTTTGGTTCCGGTTACCTGACCCTACCTAGTTTTTCACTGCCAACCCTAAACATTTTTTTACATATTCAAGAAAAAATCAAAAAAAATCGTGAAAATTGTGAAGTCTTGCGAGTAATAGTGGATGTGGAAACTGACATCAACATAAAAAGACAATATAAAACTGTTCTTCCAATCTGTAATGGCTGTATATCTGATGAGAAGAAACCAATAACACAGAGACCATACGGAAAACAACGGAAAACATAACTACCTGAACCTGATGCTCACACATGGAAAATAAAAAGATTAGAAAAAAAAAACAATCTTCCTACCCCACCTATTCTAAAATTATCTGTCTGACATGGAAGTAGCTGTAGTTTACTTCTTACACATTAGGATAGGATTTCTATTGAAATAGACCCAAGCATTATGTAGCAGAATAAGGACTATTTAGGACATGGTTTTCACATTATAGTCTCAATATAGAATATTTGTATAAATAACATGTAAGATATTTGGTATTTTGATTAATTGGGAACTTGTATTTTTAACTTATAACATTTTATTGTCACTTTTGATTTAATTTGACAGGTTTCTTTCATTTCCTCTGAAATACTACCCTGAGTCTAATAATGTATATGTAACAGCCCATGACACGTTTATGCCAATGTGACACACTGGTGGTATTTACATGAGTACTTTACAGTGTACCATATTTAAGCAGAGCAAGTGAGAGTGTATATACTAGTTGAAAACACTTCAGGCAGGAATGGTAATGTGACAGAACCCCATGACGGGCGAGTGCAAGTGTGCCGTACTGGGGGTATTTGCGTAAGTGCTTGCAATGTTACCTGCACTCGTACTTTCATGCAGGAGTGACAATGTAACAGAACCCCTTGACGCACGAGTGCAAGTGTGGCGTACTGGAGGTATTTGCATAAGTGCTTGCAATGTTCTCTGTGCCTGTACTTTCACGAGTATAGTAAGTGAAAGTGCAGTAGAAAACACTGCAAGCATGAGTGTAAATGCCCATGAGTACTCACACTGGAACTCACTTGGAATGAGGTTCTGTTATTATTACATATGTTTATCTGAAATGGCAAATTTCCATAAAAAATCATGCAATATGATGACACAATCTTGTGTGTAGCGAACGATTGCATCCTCATTTGCATATAATTTGCATGCTATAATGTTTCGATATTGCACTGTAGTGAAAATACCGCGAGTGAAAATACGCACCAGTGTAAGAAATCTCTGGTACATATGTAATAATATCCTGAGTAACGTCTTGAAAAAGCCCCCAGAGATGCAAAGCTAGTTGGAGATTTAAGCCAATTCTGTATTCATTACCATGACAACACTGAATATGCCACACTGGCATTTACATGTACATAGGGTTCTGTTACTAGAAACAGTAAATTCATAAAACGAATTGTTCTCTTGTTTGCATACAGCTGTGCAGTAATCAAGTTTTGGTATCACATTGCAGTTTTTACCTCAAGGCACAATTTGATATGTTTATGTTTTTAGTTAAGGTCCTTGTCACATATAGATAGATGTTCTTTACTAAGAAAGAAAGAAGAAGGAAGATTGCACCTCGATGGTAAATTTGACTAAAAATCAAAATTCTTCATTTTCTCCAAACTTTCCCATATGAATGAAAGCTTGTTCCTGTTCCTTTTGACATAATAAAAGATATTTTGTGATTCACCGTCTTGTTTTCAAGAAAATTGTCAATCTTTATTTTCCGATAGTTTTACTTCACATATGATTTGGCAGCCATATTGGATTCTAAAATGTCTCAATGTTGATAACATTTTGGTCTCTATTTGAAAAATGGTGTATGATGACCCGCGATTTGTTCTATCTTTATTTTAACTGAGAATAGGTTGCTGTTTTTCTGAACAAAGAGCAAAAGTTTAAACAGTTTATTCCTGAGGGGAAAGAGTCTTCCGTTAATCATGAAAATTTCTGTTTAGAAACAAAGTTTGATTTTTTAGTGCCGCCAAGGTACTGGCATGGTACCCCAAGACACCTGTGTGAATCAAATAACGTCTGTGTTTTAAATCCCTTGATGATGAAGAATTATAGACTATTACTTCTAATGATCGAACAAAAGACTTAATTTTGTGGTAAAATGGATTTTTTGTTTTCAATTTTCATAATTGGTATTCAGTGAATTCATGTAAGAAGATTTTAACTGCATAATACACAGGAAATGATCAATATGTTGTTTGGATGATTGATGTACAGTGATTGTACACAAGTAAATATTTTAGATTTTTTTTAAAAACAAATATTTAGGACATGCAAACATACATGCATGTACAAGTACTGTTGATCTTCATAACATGGGTATGGGTTTTGCAGACCAAGGTTGTAAGGTGGAAGGGCTCGACTTTAGGAGGGTTTGCAAGTTGTATTATCGAAGTCCACAAATTCCGGGCCATAAAAATGTTATCATATATGTATGTCTTATATGTATGTAGCATGGAAACATCATTTGAATTATATATAATCACATACATTGAGAATATTATCTTATAAATAATGTTGTTATAGTGACTCCGACACAAAAACCAAAGCCAGAGCAACGAGTAAACGGATATAGGTGCGCATGCAAATTGTCATAGTTGCATAGTTTACCACTGTCACCAGGGTGCATGATATATTGGAAAATATTGTACAGGTTCAATGTATTGTGCACTGTGTTGAATTCAATAGGAAGTGATACTAGGTAGATGATATTATGATAAATGTCCTTTATAATTATACTGATTCATATAGTTATTAAAAAAAATAATACATACACGAATTAAATTCTCATTACTTGAAATAGAAATTGACCACATATCATGAAAGGAACAATCATTCAATGGCCTTACTAAAATAAATTAAAAAGTTCTATTCATAGAATCAAAAAAGTTTCTATGAATCCCAAATTTTCACACATCTTGTCAGCATTGTTCTACAAAGTACAATGGGCCATTGTTATATTCTCACCTTGGATTTCCTCATGGTCACCATGGCTTTTGTTCAATGCACTACACATGTATACATTACTATAGGCGTGCACAAATTCTATTTTAACTCTCTAGCATGAGGGAAAATGTTATTGCAGGTACCGAGAATTGACTTGCCTTGAGAACTCTTTGATATCAGATGATACATATATAGGCTAGAGGCTATCTATGGCTTCAAATCTCATCTTACATCTAGGTTAATCAGGTTCTGAGATGAAATTTGAAATTTAAACGAGTCCATTCACACAGTCATTAACATCTTTGTTAATCACAGAATTCTGTCCAATTAAAGTGCTTATTGGAGGAAGTTACATAATGTCCAAAAACAGTACATTTGTCAGCTCAGGATGCTACTTATACATTGTTTACACTATTCTAACAGTTGGGGGTTTACTCATTTACATGAACAACTTTTGGTTCATGATTTCTCAGTGAGCCAGATGAGGTGTAGAGAGATCGTCTGATTTGATTGAAGCCATATAACATCGAGACTAGATGATAGAAAGAATGTGTAGTTTTACATGTATAATTATACGTTGAATATTTGGATTATTTATCAAGATTTCTGCCTGGATAGCTGTAAACAATGAGACATGTAAGTTAGTGAGTTTTATTTCTCGTATTTAATGTTTTCACTGACAATTCATCACATTATACATGCACAAGCCAACATATTGTCTGTGAACAGAAAATATGGATATATATACCCTGGTCATTCTGTGATGTGATGACAATTATAATACCCTATCTATGTCACTCCTTCTGCTGTGTTTGAAATGTGAATCAAAACATTCCAAATTGCCATAATTTCTCCCCTTCTTTTCCGGGAGTATAATGATATTATTCTCCAATATTTTTCTTCATTCAGCCGGAAAATACTCGTGATCAAAATAAATAATTATTTATCAAATAACAAACATGTGTTACTCACAAAGATTGTTATATCTGTAACATTATGACCTTTCATAATATTCAAACAAGATTTCCATGGAAACTACAATTCTACAGAAGAAAAATAATGAAAAATTTGTTGACATTTCCATTCTGGCTATTGAGTGACTTTATAGGTAAATATGTTGTAGGAATATATAATGACTATGTATCATAGTTTCGACATGTGTCTAGATAGTATTATTACATATGCAGGCATGATTGTGGTAGGATATAGTTTCAGATTTATACGTAGGTCAATCTATGAAGTCTGACAGAAAATGCATGTACACACACATACATACACACACACACACACACATACATACATACACACACACACACACACACATACATACATACATACATACACACACACACACATAGCATACAGTGTTACACACATGTATACAGACTTCTCCTAGGTACACATGTACATGTACATACATATTCACACTCAACATACTTGTACAATCACACTCATACATACACACACACATACACACATACATACACACATATACACATACACACACATACATACACACACATATACACATACATACACACACACACACACACACACACACACACACACACACACACATCTGCAAAGTAAACAATTTCAAGAGAGTTCAGAAGTATTTCAAGACTGTCCTTTGGTGACCTAAGTCAGGACAGTTTCAGGCCTCAGTCCTCCATGTACATTGTATATCACAGTTAATCCAACACTTTTAAATCGTCTTAGTAATGAGTTCTGTCTTCTATAGTTACTAGCAATGATTACATACAGTATATTTTGACAGTAAGTAGGACAACATACATGTAAGTGCATGAATTCTTCGTATGAAAAGAAAACTGCAGGAGAACATTGATATCTGAACTGTCTCTCTATAGTTAACCTGTATTGAGTAGAATATCATGAAAGTGCTCACCACGATTATCTACAATACAACTGCAGTCATGATAATAGTGAAGTAGGTACAGTGAATATGTATAGTTTGATGCTTTGACATTTACTAAATCTGCTTTTGCAATGAACTGTACATTGTGCAATAGTGAGCAAATCTTCCAGTGGGTCATTTGTTAGGATTACAATAGATGTTTTGTCTCATCGTCACTCTCCAAAGGCATATATGAAACATTGCTAAATTGTATGCATGTTTTCATCCGGATTGCACTGTCTTAATATGAGACATATGCAAAGCTAAACCGAGACTTGAGCACTGAAATCCCTGTCTCGACTTGTCGGCTTTGTTTCCCGTAACTTTTGCAAGTTGCATGATGCCAGCCTATATGACAATTTACTTGTGGTGATGCCGATGAGATGTACATCTAAATGGCATACACAAGTCAACATCTCAGGACAGTGTACGCGTGTTTTCATCTGGATTACTCTTAATGAGACATATTCACAAGCTGAACTGAGAATTGTGTATTGACTCTAGCTAGCTTGTTTTCAGTAACTTTTGCTAGTCGCATGACGTCATCCCATAACAACTTATGTACGGTGATGCTGACAGGATGTTTTTATCTGTATTGCACTTAGGCCAAAGAAAAAAAGAATTGTTTCTGCGTCATCCCATAACAACTTATGTACAATGTACGTTGATGCTGACAGGATGTTTTTATCTGTATTGCACTGAGGCCAAAGAAAAAAAGAATCATTTCTGGTCAGGGTGCACATCACCTAAATACCCTCGCATCGGTCTTTTTGTGTGTTTTTCCAGCCCATGCAGTCTACAGATCTGGGGAAACACAAAAACAACCCTTCCTACTTCAGTGAAGACAACTGCAGAGCCAATTGTGAACAAGCAAATGACATCTGCTCTACATACACACTTGCTCTAAAGTACTAAATAAAATGAACAATAGCTGCCATAAATAGTAAATTGAGTGACAGGTTTGTTGAGAATAAAACAACAACAACAACAACAACAACAAAACGTGTCGCACATTAGACAGAATTTCCTGACCAGAAACAATTTTTTTTTTTTTTTGGCCTTACTAATGAGACATATATACAGAGCCTGAACAAGACTTTGGCACCTACATTGTAATCTCTGTCTTGACTCTTCAGGTTCTTAAAAAAATATAGTTTCCAGTAACTCGTCCAAGTTGTATGACATCAATAATGCTATGGTATGGGTTGGTGCACATCGGCTTGGGTAGCATGGTTGGTAGTGCATCTATCCAGAAATGGGAGGGTCCCAGGTTGGAGTCCTGGCACGATTCAGCAGGTTTTCTCCTTCCTTCCCTCTATTTGAAAAGTCCACCCAAACCGCAAGCCACAACATGGCGTAACCCAACACATACCCAGTTTACCTCATTGCCAAATGTAGTATTATAGAGTCCTCAGCCATCAGCCTGGGTAGTATGGTTAATAGTGCATTGGTTTAGTAATTGGAGGGTCTGTGGTTCCCATATTATCAGAGATTGTTGTTAATACACAGTCATATCCAAGTCTTTATATTTGACCCAGACCTCTCCACCTTCTCATTACAAATTTTACAGAAGTCACACAAAAGTAATTTAGGGAGTTTGGCTTCTACGAAGACTTGTCAATCAATGTCTGGACAGTCTTGTCAAATATTCATTCCTGTCAAGAATATGATGTTATTGTCTATGAAATGATGGACACACTATACACTTGACCATAAATCATTAGGGGGCATACAAGGTGTTAAGGGTCAGTGCTGTTGGTGTATCTACAAAATGTGTATTCCCTTACACTTACAAGTATTTATTCATTGAATTATCCCCTTCTTTCTGACCTTGGATTGTTTTAGAGTTTCAAGATCATTCAACACTTTATTTGTTCATTTATTCCTTCTTTCTGTAAGTGAGTATTTCATATATTGATTGATTTATTGAACCCATATCCTCCCATCAATATTCGAGAGAGACACAGAATACATCATTTAGAAAGTGATTCCACAGAACATGGAGAGTGCCATATTTGCAAATAACTTGATATTCTATATGTTGTAAAGTATTGATTAAGAATACAGACAAAAGTTGTGTTGACATGGTGATGACCCAGGTCACACTGTCCATCTGTTGCTGTTGCCATGGGAATACCCAGGGCAGTAAATCAACAGATTCAATGGCTGTATTTGAAAAGTTCACAAGTTGACGATAGCTATCATTCACTGCCGTGTGGTTTTGACAGATTCAGATAACGTTCAATCTTGTGTCTGTTTCGTGGCTTCTCAAGTACACGTAGCCATCTATTTTAACCAAGATAAAGTAGGCGAAAGACGACACAAGAGTGTTTTTATCTGCAACAGACTTGACCATGGAAGATCTAAATATATTTTGTATGTGAGTCTGATAACTTACCTAAATCTTACCATTATTTCTGTAAACTCATAGACAGTTTATTTTGTACATTTTATGTGAATAATTTTCACTATTAAAGCGACCATATGGACGAGGATTGGGATATTTATTTTGGATTTTTAGTATACAAGATAATTTTATCATGGCGTCCTAAAAAGTTTGTTTTGTTTGTTTGTGTTTGTGTGTTTGTGTGTGTGTGTGTGTGTGTGTGTGTGTGTGTGTGTGTGTGTGTGTGTGTGTGTGTGTGTTTGTTTGTGTATATGTGTGTGTGTGTATGTGTGTGTGGGTGTGTGTGTGTGTGTGTGTGTGTGTGTTCTGTTTGTTTGTTTGTTTGTTTGTTTGATTGTGTAAAAAGCTTGTTTGTATGTGTAATAACAAAATTTTTACACATTTAGTAATTTTTTGCAATGTATTGAGTTACAAACAACGACTTGGCATGTGTGTTGTTTCACATTTGATATGTCAAGTAAACGTGTTTCCATCTGAAGAAGCTCTCCTCACCCAAGTCAGTAACACCAAGACAAGTCTGTGAGCCAATAATCATTACAATCCCATACAAAATCTTAGATTTCAAAGAATGAAAAAGGCCCCTTAGCACATTACAACAAAGACATCGCGACGGGGAAAAAAAAACATGCAAAGTACAGTATTGTATCTGTACAAAAAGTAGGGCAAAGGACCACCTAAGTTTATAAGGTTAACAAGAAGGCATTTGGAAGACCAACTCAGGGAGCAGGTCTACTTTACGCAAATATTTTAAAAGATAAATGGTATAGGGAGTGAAGAGTCGAGTGCCAAGCTAGAGAAGAGGATTATTGTAGCTGTATTGTTTTTATTTTCTAATTAATGGTTTGATGGCACCAGATAGTAGACAGTATGTATAAATTGTTTGGTTCTTTTCTTATTGAGTGTATAAGTAGTTGCCTGTTTGGGTTATAGAATAACGTTAAACGTGTAGTAGTTATGTGGTTTGTTTGACCCTACTTCATGTAAAGGGGGAACTATGTGCACAGATTTCATGCCGTAAGTGCAGAGAATACTAGTTGTAAGTAAGAGAAAGGCAGGCTCTTGGGACTAATTTGTTAGGGTGTTACATAAAAAATCTAGTGGCTGCCCATTGTTGTTTTTATTGTTGTTTTTGAGGTCTTACTTGGCATTGAAATTGTCTTAGCAGCTGTCTGGTCGTGGAGTTTTATCAAAGGACAGTCTGAAGCAGAAGATTTGAAACGATTGGCAGGATTTGATTATCGTTGCTATATTTTTTTTCCCTTTTGAGTGAAGTGTTCTTTACAACAAAATACCACAGCTGATATGTAGCTAACAATGATTTTGTAATGGTGATTTAGTAGGACTAAAGGTATTACCTGGGTTCCCAGAATTTTTACCAGGGTTCTCCACCAAAATTTGTAATACAAGATATTTAGATATCTACATATATATGCAAGATTTACCAGATTTCCGTTCTCTGTTACCAAGGTTACCCAACCCCAACAAAACATTGAAAAGAAAGTTTTATAAAAAGTGTTTACATGTTGGGTACTTGGTGTTGTTTACATTGGAAACATGACCACCTAAGAGACCAATACTGTACAGTTAACTTGGCAAACTTGTAAAAAAGACCACTTAAGATGGTAGTTTTGAATGCCTTCTCATTCACTTGAATTCTTAAGTAGTGTGAATTTTATGTTCCAATATTCACGAAAATGAATTGTGATAATAGTTAAAAACTAACCAAAACACTGATTTGATATAATTGTAACATCTGATGTATATAATTGGAAAATATTTCAGACTAACAAACCTTGCGTATATCATTATATGTGTCTTTTTTTGAAAACAAACACGATATACCTGGTATATATTTTTTTACTTCTAAAAAGTAAAGTGTTAGATTTGTGGAAAACTTTAAAGCTGTACTAGATACAACTTGAATATTTATTGAAACTGTTTTGTGAGCTGTAATCATGATTTACTCATAATAACGTACACCCCTGAACAGGATTGAATCACCTGTGGGTAAACGTGTTCATGCAGATGTACACATAATATGGTACACTAAAATCAAACCAAATTGAATTTTGAGTCCATACCCAAAAATCAGCACCTCAGTGAGATCAAATTTTCAACCTGTTTCTGTACTACTTATGGATACAGTTGAGCACTAAGAACATATATAATGTCTAATGATTGGTATTTTAATAATTTTCAGTGAATACATTGTGGTTGTCTGATTGGAAAATAATACTCTACTTACAGCAAGTGTGCCTTTAAGATTACAATTATCAATCGACCAGATATCCAAGGGAGTATAAATATGATGCAATTAAGAATGTATTGAGACACAAGTATGTAGCATATTGAAAGTTTTGCAAATGTATTATGTTTGCAAAAAAAATAAAAAAATAATTGTGTTTACGATAATATGGTCTCAGAAAATAGGGTAGGTACATGGCGGTCGAAATTTTATTTTATTTTATTTTTGTAAAATTTAATTTGATTGAATTTTTTAAATTTAATTTAGTTTTATTTTATTTTTTTAAATTTCATTTGATTTAATTTTTTAAAGTTAATTTTAATTTAATTCTAAAAAATAAAATAAAATAAAATTTTACCTTTTAATTGTTTTTATTTATGAAAAATATTGCCTCGCCCCAAAAAAGTAAACAAAATGTCGGTCAGAATACCCTTCTGATACTTAGATGAAATATGTACAGACATCATTGGGGAAAGAAAGCAAACGTGCATGGCGGTCAAGAAGACAGATATGTTCTTATTTTTTTGTTTTAAATGTTAGTCGGCGAGTTCAACTAGGGGCTCAGTTCATTGGAAATGCTCAATTTTTTTAAATTTTGCCTAATTTGATAATTTGTTAACTTATAAAAATAACTCAAATATCTGTCTTTGATTTGATAGTTTGACCATGGTTTGACGTTGAAAGATAGTTTAACTGGTCAATTACTACAAATGGGTCATTCGTGTTTTACAATTCTAGCGACGTCTTTGAACTCTGCACTCATACAAATCACATACTTATGGTACAAAATGTAGATATTCTACAGTTTTCTCCCAAGTGACTTGTGATTGTTAGAATGCAGATCAGAAACCCCTAAGGGTATGTTTTATTGAAGTTTTTACTTGCAGCGTTGAAGCCGATTTAGCCAATCTTAGTATGTTGTCTGAATGATATGACAACCCGATGACGCGTGAGTACCAGTTTGGCGTACTAGGGGCATTTTGACGACTGTTCTCTGTAGCCGGCCATGAGCATACAAAATGTGCAACAGAAAACAATCCAGTGCACAAGTACAAATACTCCTGAGTACCCACACTGGCATTTATGTGTTGTTAGGCTGTGTTATATTACATGTATATGCTTTTCTCCGAAGCAGCAAATTCTGTACAAACCCCCCCCCCCCCCCCCCCCCAACTTCGTTCACATGATTTTCTGTACATGGAATAATTGTATGTTCATTTGCATATAACTTATAAGTATGCAATGATGTTTTCAGTATCACATTACAACTTGCAAATACAACTAGTATGCATTTACATGTATACACTGGTGCAAGGTTTCACTGCCACATATGCGAAGATAATAATTATAGCATGCACACACCGAGATTTGTATGCGTTCAACGGAAAATACGGGAGAGGTTTTTGCCGATTGTTCTATGTCATACATTGTAGATCATGACAACACGTGTCCAGACTTTGACAAGTTGGTGACTCAGTCTTAGCTTCGACTACACGTACATGTAGCTGATAGCTTTTTTTCAATGCTTCAACACCTTGGCGTATTGTGTGTCTCCTTCAATGTGTTGATGCTGTGGGTTTAGCTTGCGTTTTGTTGGTTTTGACAAATTGTCACTTTGTCTCCTGGCTTCGATGACTGACACTTTGCGTCAAGTGTACCACTGCTTTGAACAACAACTCAACGTGCTGTGTATTGTTGGGTGCAATATATTAACACTGTGTTTTGCAGCTTTGATGATGTGAAGTTTTGTATCAGAAAACATATTTTCCATATTGTGTCTGTCTTCAGACAAAATATTTTCCATGACCCTTGGGTTGGTTACTAGTTTCTTTTCCAGTTTCTGACATTGTTGGAACTAGGAAATCAGTGTAAACTGGTAGATGTCTCTAATGCATGTTAAAATTTTGAGCCTTCCAAAATGATGAGCTGAATAAGTTTGTTGTCTAGATTCAACAAGGTGAAAATAATAGCAAAAGTCATCTTTGATATTAAAATCTGAATTATGTTTGTAAGACTACCAAGAAATTGAATACCAACTACCATCAATTTAAAAGAAATATTATACCATGCACAAGCCAAGATATTATTTTTGAACAGAAATTAACAATAATATACCCCGGGTTGTTCTACATGTACGTCACAACAACCTGTGCCTATGTCACTGCTTCCATGGTGCTCGAAATATGAATCAAATGTTCCAAATCGCCCCACCCCCCACCCTCGATTTTCCATGAATTATGCTTGAGGAGGCATAATTACATTATTCCATTATATTTTGTGTTCTATTCCTTGGTATATTCTGTAGTGATGTTAGTGAAGGTGTTCTGTACAGAGTAACAATATTGTAATAAAACTAAGTTGAATTGAAATACTTAATCATTAATGATGTAAGTTTATTTCAAAGGGAAAGTCAGAGACAGACAGACATATAATGACAGACAGACAGACAGATACACACACAGACAGACAGACAGACAGACAGACAGACAGACAGAGACAAACAGTCAGACAGACACAGACAGACAGACTGACTTACAAAAACAGGCTGACAATGGAGACACAGAGACAGAGCTAAGCATAATAGAAGACAGATTAAGAAGCAATAGAGCGATAGGGATTTGATTGTCTTCCTGATATCCATGTGTGTTTATAATGAGAAATATTATCAGTGACCTTTTAGAGGCATCTGTGACCTTTTCTCTCTCTGTAATAGAAGTGATCTATGTAAAGACATCATAAATCTATGCCCAGTGTATGAGATTGATTTGTACAAGAAACTGATATTTGAAAAGGAACATGTTTTTTTCTTCTCCGATAATGGGAAGTCTGTTCCACCCCTTTCAATCAGTTGATGTCAGAACTTGTCAAATGAAATACAATGAAGTTTCTTACTGGTACACTCATTAAAATTAATCAATATTAGAGGACCTAGTGACTGCCAAGATGCTTCTATTAGAGAGTGAATGACTGATAATGGATGAAAAAAACAACCTAGATGCGAGCTGTGGTTGCTAGGTAACAAAGCTGTAGATTATGGGTAAAGATGGAGCCATCATATAGATGTCGTGTTATGATGCAGACAGCTTTCGCCTTGAATTATTTGGCCATCGTTTACACAATGTTTCTGTTAACGTCATAGGGTCTTACAAATTTACACAACAAAACAAGTACACGTAACAGACATTGTACATCGTAGCGTGGAGATAGTCCAAATTACGGGCAGGATAAAGATCTTTTCGTTAGATTTTGATAAAAACGTAACTTACATTTAAGTAATGTTTACAGAGTTAATCGTTATTTCTTAATGAAAGTAAATGACATTGTATTATTTGTATCACTTAAGGATATGTCTAGAAAAGTGCAGGAGATGGCTACACTAAACCTCAAAACAATTCGTATCCTGTATACAGATCTGTATCATTTGTACTCAGAACTTCTTTTTTCTCAATAGCTATTTTTTTTCAAATTTCTAGTGAATATTTGTTAGGTACAATAACATACTATATCACACACCATGTACAGTGTTGCATCACATGTGAGTACACATATTTTTGTAGCACTATACATGATAAATCAAATCAAATAAAAACTGATTTTTGGGTCCGTACCCAAAAAACAGCGCCCTCAATGGTGATCATGATTTCAACATGTGTCTGTACTGCTTATGGGTAATATTGGCCTTTGATTAACATATACAATGTCTAATTATTGGTATTTTAACAATTTTCAGTGAATAAATTGTGGTTGATCGAAAAATGATATTCCAGTTACAACTAGTTCAGTTTGAACATGGTGACAGATTCAAAACCGAACTTTCTCTTAAGATTTCAACTTGTCACTACACTATCTACAGATAATATGGACTACTAATCAACAGATACAATGTCTTTTTGTAAGTAATTGACTAATTTTTAGCAAATATATGTTAAGATTAATATTGGATTTTAGAAAATATCCCAGTTGCAGGTTTAAAGGTCCAGATTCAATATCTGCCGTAAACAGTCATTTTCACTGGGGGTCGCCGTTTGACATTCAGTAACGTTGTGAGTTTTGTCTAATTCTGCTGTAGAGTCTAGAGAGTATCATTTTACCAGTTTGAAGAAATAGAGGGTCAGTCAGATCATGAAAATTAACTAAGGCTATCTGAAGTAGAAAAAAAAAATATTTATGACAAACATAGTGGTTCCAGTGACAGCCATTGTGGTTGGAGTTTTACAGTTTAATAAGGCTTTATATGCAGGAAAGGTGTGTTGTTACAGCCATACATACTTGAGTTTGAAAAAACAGTAGAGATATTGATGCAATTTGAATGAAAACATTTACCTGAATATATGTATGCGTATTATGTCAAAGATGACAGTAACAGTCATCACTTAATCTGAAGTTATGTAAATTAGATTTTAAACAAGTGATGTAAACAGGAATTTATCGAAAAAGTGGACGGCGAAACTGAGAAAATCGATATATCCGCTGATAATGTCTTTTGAATCAATGTAGCATTCTCAGAAATTCATTATTGTAGTGTTCTGATGAAGATGTTTTAGCAGTTACGAACTTAGAAATCGATAGAAATTGCATTGTATTGAAAACACATCTGTGTACTTGAGAACGGGGAAAAAACCTTTCCATATGAATGATAAAAAGTACTTCACACAAGTCGGTTTCTATGCAAATTGACAAGAAATCTAATACACAAGAATGTATGAGAAGAAAAATCACATGAGATTTTCTTGTTAGTAGCTTTGTTAAGGGGTTTTCATTTCGAATTCTATGCCTGTTTGGGCTTAGAAACGTGGGTTGAATAATCAGAATTGGGCCTGACATCTAGTTTTCCAAATGTCATTTGTATATTTGGAAAAGAAAGATTTGATATGATATGCGTACATGTATTTGCATAGAATTCAAATGTAATGCACAAAGGATACGAGTAAAGAATACATGCATATACTTTGATTTTTTTTTTTTAGATTCAGTTGACTGTCTACACACCCCTTAAGTATATCTTTTCACTCTGTTTATTACAAATTTGTGAATACGTGTTTTCTAGTTTTTCACAAGATTGCAGTTTCAATATATGTAGTACTATATGTAATATGATATGATGGGCAAACAGCTTTCATCTCTGAGAGAGAAGAGTATATTTACATTAATATACAAGTTCCTCATACATTTTATTATGTTTCTGTGTCGACCTAGAGTGACCCTATTTTTTTTGCTCATTACATTGTCATATCAACTATGGGGCCGGACGACAGTCAGTCGATTTAAAAAAAAAAGTAAAAAAAAAAATTTCTTCATGTTTTCTTGCGTACTGAACTTCATTCTTGCACAATACGCTGAATATTCACTTTTCGGTAATCTGGTAAACCATACAGCCATTGCTTCTCCTCTAAAACTCTCCCACCTACTTGAATAACTTCCGTTATGAAAGAAATGGCACTGTCGCTGCTGCCATGACTGTAGGTGATGTCAGCAGTCCAGACACGTACTTATTCTTGCCAGAGAGGGCAGTGTTCCACAAAATATTAGAGGTGGGCGAAAATTTAAAATAAATTATTTTATGTTGGAACTGAAAATTTGCTTTGGATGTGTGCACGAGCTACATGTATGCAGCCTACAACTTTGTGCACCAGTGTTTGAGTCATGTGTATGTCATTGGCCAATCAGCAACCTGATAGTACGACTTTACTTGAGAGGTCAAGGGTAAATTGTCAAGTACTGTGTTTTGTCCATATTTCATGACAGTTGTATGAAACAAGTCTCCAAAATGTACACCGTCCCGTGAAATACTTGACAATATTGATCGTAGGTTTTATTACGACTAGTACTACTAGTGTAGATACATGATGTGGTATCACATAATCTTTTCACCCTGTCCAGCTCCAGGAAAGTCATGAACCAAAAGTTGTTTATGCAAATGAGTAAACCCCCAAAAGTTACAATGATGTAAACAATTGTATAAGTCAGGCCATACCATATTTGGACATTATGTAAATGCCCCAAAACACACCAACTTACCATTGGGCAGAATTCTGTGATTGATTAAACAAAGAAATGATGTTAATTACTGCGTGGGTGGCTTTGGTCAAATTTGAAATTTTATCACAGGATCTCATTGAGCGAGACGTAAAGAGAGATCTTGAGATTTGATGCACGGATAGTCAGTAGACTAAGCTTCTATGAACTGAACAGAGGGATTGCATGTAGTTTCCAGTAATTGTTGTTTTCAAGGCAAATCCCTGTAGAATTAATTACTATCTTGTCAAATATCCCATGACTCCAATTCTATTCAGACAAATTATACCAAGCTTGCAATTACTGTCAATCTACCCTTGTTTGTAATATTTACTTTAATGAGTAAGAATGCTTCATCAGGTGAAGTGTTCATCATTTTTTTGTCCATGCCGAAACCGTCATCCATTTTGATCCAATGCGTACTTCTCAAGTTATTTGTATTAAGAGGCTTGCAAATTACACATTCAGCCTCTAATAACCCTTGTTTGTGATATTTAGTGTAGGTATTTAAAGATAAATTGCTTCTTGCAGTGAAATGAGTCCACTTCTATTACATTTGACAGCAAGTAAATAAACTTGAGGATTTATCCATTGCAATAACCAGTCTCATTACACTTCCTATCTATACTGCTAGCACCTGTCATCAGTAACTGTCAAGGCCATTTCCAAGCCAACCAATTTGTTTTCTTCAAACAACTCTTGACTGAACCTTTGGTTTGAAGGGCTACAAGCTGAGTTTGTATGGTTTTTTGGGATGTAATCCCCCACCCCTCCCCTGCATATTCTACTTACCTATCAATGTGTACTTAATCATCACTCGCAATTGACTGAACTCAAACCTGGTATTAGGATTTAACTTATAAATGATCCGATGACATAATTTATTTATACAAGTCATGTATATATCAAAAAATGTACAGGCACTCTCTACTATACAATCAACAATTCTAAAAATGACAACACAAGTTGTAATGTTAAAAAAAGCATGCATCGACATTAACATTATACTAGAATAGTTTCAATGATGTTCTATTTAAGTATTTTCACTTGAGTAAAAAGGTTATAAACTCAGCTTGTGCCACTTTAAGGAACCATAACCTTTGTATCCATGGTGTTGTATTTGTGTGAGCAGTAGTTAGTCTCTGTTATCCAGACTCCTCGTTGTTTGGGGCTACACCTGCGTAGCGAGAGTTGGGGATATTACAACATCAGTGATTGTTACAAGATGGCTGCATAGAGAGACTGACCCACAACATGACCTCTGTAATAAAATCACATGGTAGCAACTCTTGCTAAGCATATATATATACTTTTGGTTAATCTCCTAACAAAGATGGTTTTCAAATGCTGATTGGTACATTTATAACTTTCATCTGTGTCTGTGCAGGTTTTCTCAAAGTCATGTTTGACTTATCATCTGTGTATACGTACTTGTTTCAGTTTCCATAGCCTTCAATTACCACATCAATGGTGACTCTCATCTGTGTCTGCCAAGGACTTCTCAAAATAACTCCTGACGTATCATCTGTGTACCTGTACTTAATCTGTTTCCGAGGCAACCAATTCGTATTCTCAAAATCTCTCATGATGTTTCATCTGAGCCCAAATTTGTATTTATTATCTACATGTACGGTCCATGGACATTGATTAGTTCCTACGAACTATTTCCATGGCCCTCACCAGAAATGTTTTATCCGTTGCTTTCAAAGTTTGTGTATATATTTTTCTCTTCTGGTGGAATAAATTTCAATTCAATTCAATTCAATCTGTGTATACTGTACATGTGTTTTCAGGTTCTTAGCCTTCACATATACACGTCGTATACAAACTGTTGTTTCCTTTCAAACTCGTTTTCGAAGCAACCGATATGTTTTATCAAAAGAATTTGTGACTTACAATGTATCAATTATATATACCTATGATATTTTCAGATGCATGTAGCCTTTGCATCAATGATAGCTTTCCTTTGTGTCTGCCCAGGTCGTTTTTGACGAAACCAATTTTGCATCAATGATAGCTTTCCTTTGTGTCTGTTCAGGTCATTTTAGACTTGAACTAATTTATGTACTCCAACAAGCTATGACTTATCATCAGTGTACCTACTTTATAATATGTATATTATTCCCCAATATTTTTCTTCATTCAGCCAAGTGACCTAAGGGGCCTTGTCACTAGCAGTTACTCAATGAGTAAATGACAAACCCTTTGGTCACAAGTATTTGCTGACTGAATTAAGAAAAATATTACGGGAATAATACCTAATTTTAATTATACTCCGTTCAGCACAATTTCTGAAAACTGAGGATAAATAAGGGTGATTGGACTCTTTTGCACACTGCAGAACCAATGACAGGCTGTCATGATAATATACATGTAGAACAACAAGGTATAAAATCCACATTTTCTGTTCACAGACAATAACATGGCTTGTGTGGGGTATAATATATTTTACAGTCTATACTATAGCCTTTGTATTCCAGATGTCATTGATAATTCTCATCATCACCTGTCGTCAAGGCCAGTCTCCACGAGACAATTTGTTTTTCTCCAAACCATTCATAACGTTTCATGAGTGGTACAGTACATGGAATTATAATGTGTTTTCAAATCCATAGACATCCCATTAGTGATGATAACTTGTCAAGGTTACTACTATTTGGAAAACAACCAATTATTTTCTCAACACAGTTCATGAAGTGAGAATCCCTGTGACATGCAAGTGTGGTGTGTTAATAGGGTATTTGCATGAGTGCTTGCAGTGTTCTCTGTGTTTCTATTTTCACAAGTGTGGCGAGTGGCAGTGCAGTAGAAAACACTGCAAACATGAATACAAATATCCCCTAAGTACCCACACTGACACTTGAGTGACATGCCAGGGTTTTGATAAGTTTCCGTACAAATCATAGCATGCTTTTGTGTATACATAGGAAATGGTTGCAACATCATTTGCATATCATTTGCATATAGATGTATTATAATAATAATAATGTTGTTGGTGTTGCACTGCACTGCAAATACCACTTACGTGTGCACTGTTGCAATTAATCACAGATCAAATGTATAAATTGTATACGATACAATATATTTAAGATCCATTACCTCAAAAGCCATGATGATAACTCTTATTATTTGTCCAGGTTAGTTTTGAGCAACCAATTTGTTTTCTAATAAGCAACTCTTGACTATAGCATTAAGGTGGAGTGTTTTTACATCAGTTCTGAGCATTACTGTACAGTTGTTATTCTAATGCATGTATATGTCTGTCAAGGTCGTTTTCTGAGCAACAAAGTGATGTTCTCAGTAGAGTACAACTCATGGCATGTATGTACCTAGATACATCTACTTTCAGTTCCAAGGCTTTTGTATCAGATATTTAATATAACTCTCATTTCCTGTCCTGGTCACTTCTTCAGGCACCTTGCCAATTTAGATAATTGTGGCGATACAATTAGAAGAATTAGCACAAGTGTTGGCATGGTGATAATATTAAATTCAGAACAGATTTGTGTCCTTCCAAGGGCAAAAGCCTTGGCTTGGCTTGGTGTAGAGAACTAAATAACACCAAGACAAGTCTCTGGGCTGGAGAGCTTCTTGAGATAGTAACACCAAGACAAGTCTCTAGACTAGACTTAGTCTAGCTTCTTGAGATATAGTAACGACCTATTTTGACAGAAAATCATTCTTTTGGACGTAACTTGAAAAGCACCGATGGGATCACTTTCATTTGAACAATTTTCCATCTACACATCATACCAAATTTGATATCAATCAGTTTCTCTCTCACACACACACACACACACACACACACACACACACACACACACACACACACATTCATACATACATACATACATACATACATACATACATACACACATTCATACATACACACATACATGTATACATACATACACACAAACATACATACATACATACACACATACATGTACATACATACATACATACATACATATGTACATACATACACACACAAATAAATACATACATACATACATACATACATACATACATACATACATACATACATACATACACACACACAGAGACAAAACTTGTCACTTATCGCATGCTGAACCTCAGTTCAGTTGTGCTAAAGAACTCGTACAAAACATATGCAACAAAGTGTAATTAAATTCATGACTACTAAATTGGACTATGAATTTGATTGATTTCAGTTATTTTATAGCCAATTTCTGAAAGGACAACTTTACATATTCATACCCGAGGCACATGGTAAAATGTCAAAATAACATATCATCTCAACATTACCAGAAAGTGTCATTATCGTAAGTTGGATGTTGTAACTAATGAAATTAAAAGCTGCATTCAAAGTATTTTTTTTGAGAAAAAAGTAGAGATATGCTGATGATAATGTATCATAATTAGGGTGTTGTACATGATGAAATTAAAAGACACCTAAAAAAGTAGGAATGTACTGATGATGAGGTATTATAATTAGGACTGTAGGGCTGATGAAATCAAAGGCCACATTCAGAATATTTTCTGTCTAAATCATATAGATATGCTGATGATGAGGTATTGAAATTAGACATTTTATGTGATGAAATCATATTCAGTATATTTTTTGACAAAAGTACGAATATGCTGATGATGAGGTACATGTATACTACCATAGTTAGGACGTTGTAGGTGATGAAATTAAAAACTGCATTCAAAGTATTTGTTTACAAAAAATTAGGAATATGCCCGCATTCAAAATATTTGTTTACAAAAAAGTAGGAATATGCTGATGATGGGGTAGCGTAATTTAGACATTGTAGGTGATGAATTTAAATATTTTTTTGAGGGATATGCCAATGATGATGTACATAGGGTAGGTCCAGATACATTTAGATTAAAATATACGATGAAACTGTGTGCAGAAAATTTATGTATTAAGTTTGAATTAATTTCAACCATTCCTTTAGGCAAAACAATTATCTACTAACATGTAGACATGTTTTCAGTTTGTCTTTACATTAGCATATATATTTTTACTCATGAAAAACAAAAAATTTCTTGAGGGATTTTTTTTGCACAATACGTTGCCATGGCAAGTTAGAGATTGTGCAGTAATTTATTTGTAAGAAGTGAGATTGAACAGTTCTTAGATATCTTCAATTCTCGGACTATCACTCGAGACTCAGTCCTTGCATTAAGTCTTATTCTAAAACATTTTTGAGACATTGAAAAAAAAAACAATGAAAATGGAGGAGTCCAACTAAAAATTGCAAAATTGCACAGTGTTAAATTTCAAATTCGATAAAATAGTCTTGAGAGTTTGTTTGTATGTTTCCTTTTGATTTGGACTGTGATTGACAGTTTAAGCTCATCTGAAAAAGTACCTACAGCTTTATTGCAGCGAAGCAAATTGCAGATTTCTTAGAAGAGTACCTTGAGTTAATGCTGTCATATAGATATATCATCAATTTTAATTAATTCTTGCTGCTTGAAAATTTATCTTCCCTTCTAATGTACAAAATATGAAGATATTATTTTTCAAACCAAAATCGATATGTCCACTTCAATATCTATCTATATATACACAGTACCTACATTACATGTACTTTTTTTATGTGGTGCATTCTCATTGGCTTAAAATCAAGTTAAGAACCAATCACCACACATTTTATATCTTGGTTTTCCAAGTACAACAATATAATGCCAAAATGGCTTGCAGAAAGGATTTCAAGAAAGATAAGTAAGAAATCCTTAAATGTTTCATTCTTATATCTTGTAGTTTATCATGTGACACAAAATCATTGTCAGAATAGATTCTATGAAAATGAAAAAAAATAGTTCTTCAATTTTCTGTCTTGTGTATTAAAGGTGTATATATTTATATTGCTGGCTATGCATAAAATGTGTATTAAAGTGGCCATATGGGTGAGGATTGGGTATTCATTTTAGATTTTCAATTAAACAATTTTATCACGGCTTCCTACTTGAAAAACCAATATGAAACAGCATAGACCAATGCCTTGTTTGTAACTCAATAAATTCCAAAATATTGATAAAATGTGTAAAAAGTTTTGTTATTGTATGCACAACAACAACGATTTTACACAATTTTTCAGCTTTTTGTGACATATTGAGTTACAAACACATACTTGGTCTATGTTGTTCCCCCATTGAATGTTCAAGTTAGTAGGAAATCATGATAAAATTGTTTTATAAATTAAAAATCCAAAATAAATACCCAATCCTCACCCATATGACCACTTTAAAACTGCACTAGCTGCAACTGGTACATTTATTTTAAAATGTTTTGTTACATGCAGGTACACTTTACTCTTGATATCGTATACCCAACAATATCGCACCACCTGTGGATATACATATTTTTGTAGCTGTACATGCGATAGATCGAATCAAATTGATTTTTGGGGCCGTACCCAAAAATCAGCACCCTCAACAATGATCACGACTTCAACCTGTTCCTGTAGTGCTTATAAATAGGCCTTACATAGACATGTACATGTATATTGACTCCTGGTTAATAATATACAGTGTGTAATTAGTGGTATTTTCAGTAGATATATGGTTGTCTGATTGGAAAATGATATTCCAATTACAATTAATATTAAAAGTTTTTAACATGGTGACATATTCAAAACCAAGCTTTTGCTCAAGATTTTAAATTGCCACTAGACTACAGATAATATTGACCACTAATTAACAGATCTCTCATGTCTTTTTAATAAGTACTTGACTGACCAATTTCTAGTGAATATATCTTTGGTTATTTGGTGGAAAAAAAACTGCATAAGAACAACAGCATGTGTCTAGAACCTCAGGGCAGTACATGTATGTCTATCACTGAAAATAGTCTGGTTCAGGAGGTGAACAAGTCTTTTTCATATTTTAATGTGTTTTGTGCATACACAATTATTTTCACTAAGTTTTGAAGTAGGAAGCTAACCAATCCTATTAAAATCTGATGTGATGAAAGCGGCTAAATGCTTTATTTACCTCTATTTCCATTGTTTTGTGTTGTTTGTTTTTGTTGTGAGTGATCACCGCCTTCCCACTCGGAACAAAAACAAACGGCACAAAATGATGGAAATAGAGGTAAATAAAGCATTTAGCTGCTTTCACCACATCAGATTTTAATCAGATTGGAGGCTAACCTGTAATGAAGCAATAGAAAAAGAGTGTTAAAAAGAGTGCAAAACAGGTGTAGCTTAGGTGTAGAAAAAAAATTGTGTGGTTCTGATTACACTCAATTTTAAAATACAAATGTAGGTTGGGTAGGTAGATTTTTTATTTATTTTATTATATTTTTTTTATGTGTGAGTGTCTAGTTCAGGTTTTCCATTGTTTTCCAAATGATCTCTGTGTTGTTTATTTCTTCCTGTCAGATGTACAGCCTTTACAGATTGGAAGAATAGTTTTATATATTGTCTTTTTAAGTTGATGTCAGTTTCCGCACCCACTATTTCTTGCGAGACTTCATGATTTTCGAGATTTTATTATTTTTCTCAAATACATTTTAAAAAAAGTTTAGGGTCAGCCTGAAAAATTAGGTGGGGTTGGGTAACCAGAACCAAACAACTTTTTTTATTTGGCCTTAATAGAAAAATGTCGACTACAAGTGAATATGAACTAGTTTACGATGTTTTATAGATAGCAGATAGCCTGACAGTTGCTAGTCAGAGCTTTTCCTGAATTATGTCAACTCTATGTATAAAGATAACAAGCCTATTTGGTTTTGTTACAAAGAAATATGAATAATGAATTCTCCGGAGATGAAAGTCTTGTGTCATGGCTTTTTAGTTTGATTTGAGTACAGCCTCTTAGCTACTCCCATGCTGCAGTAAGCTCAGTCTTATTGCTAAGGTTGGGGAGTCCGGTAACAGAAAGGGGGAATGGGGTAAAAGTGGTAGTGTTTCCCCATGGAGTCTATGGTAATTTTGTTTGGGAACCCTGGTAAAATGACATGGGAACCCTGGTAGATTTTACCTACTTACAGCCCCTAAGCAAAAACACTGAAGCTGCTTCATTTTCATAGGAAATTTTTTTTTTGAATGTGTGTTTCTGATAACCTGTCCGATCCTAATGTAACAGCCTCTGACCTTAAACATTTGTTTTAAACACTGAAAACAAAAAAGATAAGAAATTATTTGTCTCTGTGACTGTTCTGCATGTACAAATATACAAACACCAAACTGACTTCTTTGCAGGCAATGAAACTATTGAATAATGCCATTGTCATTGACATTGAAATTTTCTTTTCTCTAAAACAAGGACAAAACATGTGGGACATTTCACTCTAGTTGAGATTTAAGATGAAGAGCAAACCCACATATGGCTTTATATGTCTATGGACATCAATACTAACATAGTGTGTATTAATCAGTTAGTGTTTCAATTACTACAAGTGGCAAAGACCCATAATGGCACAACAGCCCATAATACTTCCTCAACCCATGGGAAGCATTAAATGCATTGCAGCCTTTGTAAACAGATAAGGGTTAAATCCTTCAATTGGCAACGTCTATCCTAACAGGTCCCAACTACACAATAATACAACTCGTATAATACAACTTGTAACCATTCAGAAACAAAGGGCAGTGGCAAGGCTTAAGCCAGCAACTTGCAGATACTGACTATTCACCCCATCATGACTTTTAGAGCAGGTACGACTTTACGGACAATGCATGAAGCCTTAAGGTGTATTAAAATACCATTACCTTACCATCACATATGCTTAAATGTCAAGGTTAATGACGTACTAATGATTTTGAAAGGTACTCTATCACTTTCAGTAATCCAGCACTATGATCTATTTTCTCATAACGTTTCATTGTAAATAATGTATGTAGTGAAAAACATAAACATCCCTAGTTTAGGTACAGCAGTGTCTATTCGTGCACATGTACGTTTATATGCCTTGGGGTTTCTAGCTATAAAAACCTAGCCGAAGATGCTGAAACAAAATTTCGTTTACTGAGCAGGAATATACTTGATTTTAATACAAAGGACTTTTTCATCAAGTCAACTCTGGCAAAATTTAGACAAAGTCAATGTGGTCATTGGAACATTAGATCATGGGTAAGAAATAGTGATAGGCATATATATCTAATATCACTTCCAATGTACTGTGGAGAACATGCGCAATCGAACCCATTGAATAATTTTCTCTATCACGGCCTGGCATACTTTTGCCCAAATATGGCAAGTGGCTCACACTTTGACATCTGTTTGTTTAGTGATTTGGCATTGTTAATTTCTTTGCTATTTTGAGGGTTTTTTGTGATTTTGAATAAAATAATATTTCAGTGGCAATTTATGTGATTCTGTGAATCAAATGATGTGTCCGTGCCACTATAAAGGTATATGATAAAACTTTTATGGCCCAGATATGGGTTTTGTAGACCTTAGTAGTACATGTACATGTGTACATACGGCTTCATTATTGGCCCTTCCCTCATACAATCTCAGTCCACAAACTCCATATCTCGATCGTAAAGATTATTTCAACATCATGTTTGTCAACAAACAATAAGCATTTCATACTGGTCGACCACTTCATGCTTTTCGTTCATTTTTTGATACATGATGTGATCAAGATGCGGTGTCTTTCTAATCCCAAACTTTGTGTTGAATATGGCTAATACATCAGAGTTCAGTTGGAAAACAAATTCATTCATACATCATGTAAATTTCTGCTTTGAAACAAAGTTTGTTTGAGCGTTCCCTAGTTACTGACTAGGTTTTTATTGTGCAGGGTCATGACCGAGGTGTGCTTGGACAAATCAGAGGACTGCTAGGATTTAACCAGTACTTAAATAATATTAAACCTGAGGGACAGTGAGGGTTAATGTTTAAAGTCCTACTATAATGTATACAGTCAGTTTGACATCCATAATTTCAAAACTGACAACCTATTTTTTTTCAAATCAGAAAATCTCTGATCCGCTCTACTGCCAAAATGCCAACCCCACCAGAATTGTCTGCTCGATGATTACTGCGTTCTCTTTTAGTTGCGTACGAATACAAGATTGACATCTCTTGAAATTATCATTTTAATCCATCATTAATAACCGGAAATAATCTTTTAATACCGTCTTTATAGAAATGTGAAATCATGAGTACTGACTTACCTCTCTCATTACGAAATACTAAATATATTCTAAAGAAGGATGCGGTTGAAAAAGGATAAGGATGAAAGCTTAAGGGGAATTCACAACGACTTGTCTTGTCTTGTCTTCCAGATTCAAATAAATGATTGATAGTTCTAATTTATCAATCAAGGCTTTGTGTTGCATGCTTCATGCTGGGAAGATTGTCTTCTCATCTGTATACCCATTAGACAAGTTGGGGCTGTATCGTTATTCATTTTATTACATAGAGGTCTAAAGTACAGATCTTACTGCTTCATAATTAATGATTAGCCTGGAGTCTCAGTGCCGCGAGGATTTTATCGCCACGATTGTCATTTAAGCGATGTCTCACGAGTTGTAGATGATTGTCTAATGTGAAAATAAAGTACATTTTTAAAGTACTTGTACTTTTCATGTCCATGAAGCTGATCATGGCTTTACTGATTAAATGAAAGTTATCATCCCATGTATATTAATTAATTTTAGTTCTTGTAAGAGAGTTTGAAAAAGAAGTATACACTATCGTTTTGAGTTTGAGTGTTTTAAACTGCTTTATGTGCATGTTTTTCTTTGAAATTATGCACCTACATGTAAGCAGTGATTCATATTCAATTAAATTTCCTAAAAACAATTCTTCTTGCTTTCTACAATATAAAGTACACTTACTGTAACTAGAGTGTTATTTTTCCCATCAGACAACCACCAATAATTTTCACGGAAATTGATGAATTGAGGAGTTGGTCAAAAAACATGATATATATTATATGTATATACCCATATTACATGTATGTTTAGTATATCCTCCTCGGTTAGTTCTCTCCCCCTTCCCTCCTGGTGTAGTTACTCCTCCTCCCACTATTTTTTTTGCATGTACAGGTCGCTGACCTTTATCAACAGTATAAAATGATGATGATGATGATGTACCGTTCTCTTATCAGTTACAAAGATCTGTTATAGCCCCTGATCATCAGATGAACACTCTGATGCATACCTTTATTACATGTCTTAAAGTCCCCCCCCCCCCGTGTAGTTCCCCCCCCCACTATTCTTGCATACTAGTATACAGTTCTCTTATCACATCAGTGACAATGATCTGTTACGACCCCAGATCATGAGATAAACACTCTGTATCTGACCCCAATTGTACAATGTACCTACATTTTTAGTATCAAGTACACGATACATTGCATATCTATTAAATATGTAACATAGATCTATCCATGTTGAAATACCAACAACAACTATACCCATTCATAGCAGAGCATCATATTTCTATGAAATATTCTCACATAGGTCTGTGAAGTATTTCAACCATGTTGTAGTATCACTGTCATCGTTGCCATGACAACAGTGATGGCAAAGCGTTCAGGAAATAGTGAGAAGAGCTGTAAAGGGACGAAAGAAAGCAACGATAAAGAGATTACAGGTTAAATGAAATGAATCTGTCAAAAAAACTAAAAGAAAATCAGCTCGAAATCGAAAGAGTTTGCATAGTGACACGGTTATGATTTCTGAAGCTTACAACTAACAACCCTCGAATATAAAATTATAAGAGCAATGTATCATGGAAGACTCAAAACTGATAAATCACACGGTGTAAAAAACATCAGATTAAAAAATTTAAACAAGAAGTGAAAGAGTTTGTAGTGATACGATTGTGTTTGCTCTAGCTTTTCGACACACAAAAAAAACATCAGTGAAACAGTAATAGTTCATAGAATGCTCAAATTTTATAAATTATTTAAATATGTGCAAAAGATGTCAGATTTTTATTTTCAAATTGAAATAAAATTCAAAGAGTATATACATGTACTGACACGATTGTGTTTGCTCTAGCGTTTCGACACAAAAAACTTCAATAAAACAGTAATACAGTACTTCTATAGAATGCTCAAATTTTATAAATTATTATGTGCAAAAGATATCAGATTTTTTTTTTCAAATTGAAATAAAATTCAGAGTATATACTGACACGATTGTGTTTGTTCTAGCGTGTCAACACAAAAAAAAAACCTTGAACAAAACAGGAATACGGTACTTCGTAGAATGCTCAAATTTTATAAATTATTATGTGCAAAAGGTGTCAGATTTTTTTTTTTTCAAATTGAAATAAAATTCAGAGTATATACTGACATGATTGTGTTTGTTCTAGCGTGTCAACACACTAAAAAAACCCTTGAACGAAACTGAAATACTTCATAGAAGATTCAAATTGTATAAATTATAATGTGCAAAAAGACGTTAGATTTATGACCAGATTTTCATAATTTGTCAAGGGTCTCATATTTCAGGAAGATAATAGTACAATTCTAATCCTCGGAGGATTTAGACGTAATAAACACTGACCTAGAACAATGTAATCTAGACTACTGAGCATAGAAAGAAACTGGAAAATCTATATTTTTAATGAAAATTTTGACTCGCAGTCAAAAAAATTCTTGGTAGTGAATCCCGAATTTTTGCTGATGTTTTGTCGGCATCGTCAGGGGGTGCTACAGTGGGCTATTGTTACATGTTTTGTCGGCATCGTCAGGGGGTGCTACAGTGGGCTATTGTTACATGTTTTGTCGGCACCGTCAGGGGGTGCTACAGTGGGCTATTGTTACATGTTTTGTCGGCATCGTCAGGGGGTGCTACAGTGGGCTATTGTTACATGTTTTGTCGGCATCGTCAGGGGGTGCTACAGTGGGCTATTGTTACATGTTTTGTCGGCATCATCAGGGGTGCTACAGTGGGCTATTGTCTCATGTTTTTTTATTCTGTGAGTAGAAATTTTCATTTTTTGCTACAAAGTAAGTATGAACCCAAAGTCCATGAACATTCATTGTAAGACTTACAGAAAATCTGTTATTTCTGTACGATGTAGCAATCAAATTAAAAATTTCCCTCGATACAGATTCTGAGTTTGTCAGCAGAAATAATTTCATTTTCCAAAATTAGGATACAGGAAATAAAGCATGCAAATTTTGAAGCACAAAGTCAAAAATTAATTCTTATTTTTTGTCTTAAGATGTTTATTTTTATGGTCCAGTTGTATGGAACTGCTTCTAGCAAAGGTTACTGAACACTGGAAATTTTCACTAATGACCCATTTTTGTGTATTTTGCTGGAAGACATAGACTAAAAATGCCTTGTACCAGTCTGATAATTAGTAAAAATTAGTCTTTGAGAAGGAGCTGAAGAATGTGAAATTGCAAAAGTTTCGAGTGATACAAATATTTAGGTTTACAGTATTAGGTACAGTAAAACAATTTTGTTTATTTATTTTAGTAGACCTAATCCTTTGATTTATTTCATTCATTCTTGTTTCATTCATGTTTAGACCCTGAAGATGACCTCCCATATGGGGTCAAAATGTCAGTAAAATAAAGTTTTACAACTAGACTATTTGTCGACCTCAATTATCAAACCAAATGTTGCCAATCTCAAGTCCATGTCTCCCAATTGGTTTGTCATTGTGGTGAGACCGGCTGTAGTTTTCACAACTTAACAAGCTTTAAAAAAAGTATACAATTTTTTTTATTTATTTATTCACGCATTTTCATGCTTTAAATTCAGTATAACTCAATAACTTGCGTGTGTGAGAACAAATTGACCTTGTTCTAATTTGACCCCTTGCGCAAGGTAAAAAAGCTGTTGCAGGTACCGAAAATTTGCCATTTCGCCAAATTTTTCACGTGCCAAAAGAAGTATAACAATTGTATATTATAATTTATATCATTGATTCATATAATGTAAATTACTTTTATATATGAGTGACAAACTGATAGTGATTTGCCTTTCTACTCCAAAATCTTTTTTAATCATAAAGTGTAACACGATCCAGAATTGAGTAAAGCAATATTTGTTTAGAGTTATTGAACTACAAAGTGTTATGAGTGTTTATATATGTACCTAACCCTGGTAGCTAAACCAAATATGTCATATGTGACCTAGTTCAGATATGTATGTCATTTCATCAAACATACAACAATATATTTATGATGAAAACTTGTCTGCTGTTCCCCCCCCCCCCCCATCAATAATGTTTGATAAAGTCTATATTCTATTCTAAAGCTGTTGAATTTTCACTACGTTTAGAAAATTATTTTTTCACAATTGAAGAGGTTTGTTACCAGGAATCCAATAAAAAAAGATAGAGAGGAGGAAAGGGAAAGGCAGAGAAACATGAAGAAGATAAATTTTTTAAAGTAATGAGAAACATTTGTAAAAATTAGGGTCCCCCTTATACAGTGTACATGTATGGTTTTGCATTTATCAAGAATCGAGTATTTCAAATTTTTGTGTATGATCTGTGACATTGTTATAGCTGTTATGACTACAAAGTCAGATAAAATATTTGAGTTCACATGAAAAATTTGCTCTCGGTTACAATGACATGTTTGCAGCACTGCATTCCAAATTCCTCCAAAAAAAGTGTGGTTATGCCTGGTTCTGTCATTTTAAATGGTGCCCTCTGTGGTGTAGCCTCTTTTTAGTGTTGTAGACCTTTGACCTGTGTACATAATCTGGCGCCCTCTATGGTAGCACTGTCAAGGGTACAGCATTTCTTGTGGTCTAAAACTGTTTTGCATTATATTCATATACTAAATTCTATTTGCTGTTCTATATAATGCATTCCATGGATATTATATGTTTTAATGCAACATGTACGATATTTGGGTTACGCTGTCTTGTGCCAACCCAACATCTAATGGTATACATGTACTGTGCAACTCATAGATGCCATAATATGGTATTTATTGCCTCATATATTGCCAGAAATGGCTACAGTCTGATGCCATATATGGTATTCTCAACCTCATGCAACCTCAGAAATGGCTACCTTCAAATGCTGTTTTATGGTATGCACTACCTCATATATATGTACATTCTCAGAAATGGTTACAATCTGATGCCATATATGGTATTGCTTCATACATTCCTAGAAATGGCCACAAATCTGATGCCATATATGGTATTGTCAACATCATGCAATCCAAGAAATGGGTACAGTCAAATGTCATACATGGTATCCTGTACCTCATGCATTCCAAGAAATGGCTACAATCAGATACCATGATGATATGGTTGGTACAGTCAAATGTCATACATGGTATCCTGTACCTCATGCATTCCAAGAAACGGCTACAATCAGATACCGTATATGGTATTATGCAATCCTAGAAATGGCTACAATCAGATACCATATATGGTAACTAACAGTCAGATGCCATGCTTAACCTCATGCAGTATCAGAAATGGCTACAATCAAATGCCATATATGGTATTCTCTCTTCCAGTCTCAAAATAGTTAGTCAGATGTACTATTCTTTGGCAGACTATTTTTCAAGTACCATTTTGTAGTGGACATGCTTATTACATGTACATGAGTATTTCAATATTTGCAAATTCATTTGACCCATTGATTCATGTGATATTATTAGTATGCTTTATTATGGTACCAGTCAAAACAAGACTCTTCAAGAAAAAAAATTCACAATGCTGAAGTCTTTAACAGAGATTGAGATATATTTCTATTCTACATCTTAGCTACATCTATATCTTAACAGGATCTTCAGGTTACTTAAGTGGTTCTCAGTGTTTCTGAGGAAAACACTCCTCTTCAGAAGAGGAATTTGATATCAACTAAACATCAGAATAAATTCAATGAAATTTCTTGAGAAAAGTAACTGCTTTCTGAGTGATAGTGATAGTTCTATTGTTGTCACGATGCACTGCTTTTAAGAAATCGTAATCCTCTTTCTCGTTGCCAAGTAACCATGACACATGTCGTGCTCAACAGAATGTGATAAGAACGTATTGAAAGAGATGTTGTTGACGGTTGTGACATGAATATTAAACATATGCAGATGTCACGTCATACAATTTATCCAGAACTCTCAATAACTTCAACTGTTCTTCGGACAGCGCCGTTGCATAATTGATCTTGTAATGGTGTATCATTGTATGTGTTATGAAATGGACACTTTCTCCTGAAACAAAACAGAATATTTATATCCGTTGAATCTTGCCTTGCATGGGTGTGAATAGCTACAATTTACTAAAACTAAAAGACCATCATGTGAAATTATACGATGCACGAGTCAGTGACTGTCTGACAACATATTTTTAGTTGTATTCACCTTCACATGATGTCCTAAGAAGCTTCATGTCAGCCTAAAAATATATACATGTAATATATATAATTTAATAGTAAAAGTGTGTAAAATTCTAGCCAGTGTGTGTCCACTAATAGTTAGTTTTTAGGACCAGTTATATAAAATGAAGTTGTCATCCACAATTATATACCTTTTCATTTTAATTTACAACCTCCAAGTGCCTGTGGGCTAGGCTGGACCAGACCATTAACCTATCATCTCTAACTGTCTTTGACAGTTAGAAATTTAGATGTTAGGGAATCTCCCTGAATGATTGAAAAATAAAATCATTTGATAATTTAACTCGAAATCTAAATGTGTTTTCTTTTCTTTTCTTTTGTAATTACAGGGTGTTCAAGAAAAGCAGTCCAAATGGAAAGGTGAGTTGTGCAAAAGTCTTTGTTATCAAGTATAGCCTGTAATGAGTCTGTTATCGAGTACAACCTGTAATCAACTTTTATGCCATTGCCATGGTACATCATGTTGGGTTTGCAAACTTATAGACCACTATCATGTTGTTAGTTCCATCTGCCGATTTGTCAAAATCAAAATTTATATACTATAAAAATGTCACATGATAAACATTGTCATACAAAGTATTATGACCCTCACCTTATTATGTAAATTGTCTGTGACCCTAGCATTATTATGCAAATGTTATTGCTATACAGAAATAAGATAACCATCAAATATAACTTGTTGTTTACAAATCATAATCAAAACTAAAGATGCAGTGTTACAAGGAAATTAGTTTGACAAGAAAATGATAGGAAACACGAAAGTGAATTTGGCAGAAAAAATGGTTTGGTGGGAAAATTAATTTGGCAAGAAAGTGATTTGGTAGGAAAATTAACTTGGCAGGAAAATGAATTTGTGGGAATGTTATTTTTACGGGAAAAGGAAGTTGGCAGGAGTGTGTGAATTTTGGTGAAAAGAAAGTGTAGTGTTGGAGAGATTAAAAGGTAAAGTACAGAGTGAAAATCACTTATGAAAACTTTTAGGGAAAGGGTTTCAATGTCTACATGTTGATGATGTTTTGAAGTGTTGGATGTTATCTGAGAATGTTGTTGTTGAGAAGCAAATGAGAGCTAGAGTCATCTGATAAAGAGTACTCTAGCCATATGCCAAGACAGGTTAATAGCTGCTTATTGCCAGAACTTCACAGCTTTCATACCCTTGAGATAGTTATTATGATCAATAGATAGGGGCGGGTGAGTTCTAAGTGGAAAAAAAACATGCAGTACATTAATTTGTAGTGTCTCAGACAATCTCACAGTCATGGGGGCCAGAGGAAGTGATGGAAAGATGGAAACAATACACTTTACCAAAAAGTGTCATGTTTGTCTGTAAAAGAAGACAGTGTTCTCCAAAAACCCTCATGTAGTTTTAGAACACTTTGAAATTAAATTTCAGATCACATGCATGCATGTACATGTATGTACAGTATGCAAGTATGTACGTCCTCACTCCCTCCCTCCATACATACATACATACATACGTGCATATGAACACACACATGAACACATACAAATCGACACACAGTGTTTACACATCATTGTTTGTGATGTTACTAATGTCATGCATTCTAGAACTTTATCCTGATTATAAAACTACAGTAGAGTAAGTAAAGTTACATTGATTTTTTTCGATCCTTGAAACTAACAAGGACTCTCAGGAGTAGACTTGGAGAACGACTCAAACAACACATTTTATCTGAAGAGTCGTTGAAAGGATTTTGAGAGTAGTTATGTTACATCGAAGTGAAATTATAGGCAGTTGATTGATGAGTTACATAAGTGGAAATGAGAAGTTAATAGGGATGTCAATATATGGATGGGCTCTGCTCTGTATTGCACTTTCCAGTTTTCATCTCGGAATTGACTGGGAAGTACTTTCTAGTTAAGTACTAGTTGCACTTCTTCTTTTCATGTCTGAGACTTGTTTATGACAGTGTAAAAAGTGAACTTATACCTGTAGACATGCCCCCCCCCTCCCCCCATAATAAACACTCTGTAAACAGTGTTTTTACATAATAAAGTTTTGAAAACCCCATTAACTATCATGGTAAAATTTCCATAAATTTCCATTTTATCATTATTTATTGACAAGGAGCCCAGCATTTCTGTATCTCGCCGATATTTCCTGTGAAAAAGAATATTTATTCGAAACATCGGATTTTACATCTATTTATACGGACTGATTTATAAGTTCCATAATATGCATTTCAGGTAAAATACATGTATCTGTGGGGAAGGGGGTGTTACTCTCCTTATTTTGCCATATGTGTATGTGCTGCCTTTTGGGATGTATTTTCTAGCCTTCTGGGCTAAAATGGAGTTGTTTTTTTCAAGCTGAAGATTCTAAAATGGGGTTTGCATTATTTTCAATTTTGCTTGGGCTATACAATGTACATAAATATGGTCCATTGTTCTAATAACTATGCTATTAACTGTGCCCAAATTTTGGCAAAATGTTGCCTTCAGAAGGAAAAATACAAGTGAAAAGTATATTTTGCAGTATACCTTTTCCCTAATATGGAACTACTACAATATTTTGGTCAAAAATTGTATCTAAAACCTATAATCATGGTCTAAAATGGAATATTGTCAAAATGAGTCTAAATGGGAACCTGGCGATGGCAGGGCTGGCCACTGGTACCCCCTCCCCTTCCCCGGGATAAAATATGTGGGGAATTCTATTTACTAAATTGACTTGGATGTAATGTTTTGTGAGGCACTGTACTTTTCAAATATCAGTTCATCTGAATTGTGATTTATTGTTCTTTTGTTATTTATTCAGTGATTCTAGTTCTAGTTGTTGAAAGTGGTCATTATTGCATGAGATTGTATCAAAGTATAAATCAGGAAAAAAGAAGATTAATCAAACGCTTTTCAAATTAATATTGGTACTGTGTACTGACAAAGATATATTATCACTGTTTTTATCTGTCATGTGCATCCTATCCTTCTTTACCGTTACAAAAGTTGATAAATATCATTATACCATGCAGAAGCCAGGTTCATCAAAAAATATTGAATATATACTCCGGCCATTCTACATCTCATCTATGTCAAGACAACACGTGTCTATGTCATTGGTTCTGCTGTGTTCGAAATATGATTCAAAACATTCAAAATTGCCCTCACTTTTCCCAATAGGAAACTTCAGAACCCGCCATGTTGAATGTTGCATCATGGGGAATGTGATAATAAATACTAATCAATTAGTATTGTAAACAATGTTGATACATTGTTTGTAACCACAAATAGTGTAGCCATAGTCACCCTGACCATTGTGGGAAGTTTATTAGTAGCTCCTGATTAGGTATTATGAATAACCACAGATAATCCCATAGTCCATTGCGTCTGAGCATGCTCAGTCTGGATTGTAAGTTCCCTATTTGCAATGGTTTTCTTCATTCACTTATGACCTAAGACTCAGAGTGGAGGAGGTATAATTATATTATTCCCCAATATTTGTTTTCACTCAACCGAAAGATACTCGTGATCAAAGGGTTCGTCACTATACTCATCTAGTGACTGGTAGTGACAAGGCTCTTTAGGTCACTCGTATTTAATTTGGCTTACCCAGTTAATGGAGAAAAATATTAGGTGATATTATCTAAATTGTAAATGCATAGCTAATAAGCTGTATTTTGGAGGAAAAAATTTTGTGTGATGTTTACAGCCATATGTGAGAATTAAAGTGATTGTGTTTATACATAATACCGGTATAGATTGGATTTTCTAAGAATTATCTTAATTTTTAAAACAGCATCAATTTCATGATAATGTCATAAAAAGAACTAGAGTAATAAGTGTTTTTGATAAGTTGTGGTTTTATATTTATAGCCAATTATCAAAATGGATTCTGTTCATTCCAACCCTAAATTGAACACACTTTTATGAGACTGTGACAGTCCATGCATACTTAAGACGTGTTGGGGGAGAAAGCATTGGCATCGTAAAGCTGTCATACATGTATGTAAAGCATTTATAGGCCATATGAACAGCCTTAGTCTGACTTATATACATGTACATGTAAATGTAGACATCCCTCAATAAATTGCTATGTGGTTACATTGCATGCATTCTTAGGACAGTGAAGCCTGTTTCTTGAGCTGTTGAGATGCATCATTTTTAACTTTTATTCATACCTCCTCGTCCTCTTGAGAAAAGTTTAAACAGATTCAGGTAGCCATACCCCCAAGATTGTTTATCAAGCACCTATATGTTTTAAAGTTACATAATTACATCTCAATATGATGTAAATTATCACATCACTACACTGCTCATGCTAATCATTTAATTAGCTCTAAGAGTCCTATGATCAACCCAGAAATGTGTGCTCATTTACATAATAACTCATTTGAATAATGATAGTGTAGTAGACACTGCAGTCTGTGATCAAGCAGGCTATTGGGTGAACAGGATTGACTAGACCGAATAGTATGAAGATAACGTATTACGGAATACGGTCTGTCAGGAACTAGACTATCCTGAGATGAAATTGCAAATTTGACCAAAGCCACCCACACAGTCATTAACATCATTTCTTTGTTATCAATCACAAAATTCTACCCAGTAAAAGGTTAAGGGACCTTTCCGCAATGTCCAAATATGGTAACATCTAGACTTAGTTGCAACAGACAGGGGAGCTCGAGTGTTTTGAAGCCAAAGTTTAATGTATTTCATGAGCTTCAACTTACTGTTATGATAGACATTTTCTGAAATAATTTGCTGTACTTTGATAAAACGTCTAATCACAGTAATTGCTCCATGGAAACTATAGAACTGTCATATTACAGCACTACCCATTCGGTAATCCTATATATAAATGATGACTTGTATTGCTGAAACCTAACAAACAAATCCTGTTTTTGTAATTTTTTTTGGAACAGACCATACGGTATTGTACAATGAAAGGGTAATGTTCTCTTTTTTGATTTAGCTGATTTGGTATTTAGTGCATCTTCTCTGGATACCCTTCCGGACGACATTTGAATTTTGTATATTTATTTGCATATAGTACTTGTAGCCTACATGTAGATGGTTATTAGGTTCAACCTATCCATGTAAACTCTATTGGGACTGTGAATAGAAATAGAATTGACATTTGCATTTATTTGCCGTAAGATTTTGCTGACCAGATGTTTATTTAGTTCATCCTGTCCACTAGAACCATCATAATTGAGACCTAATTGAAATTTGCATATACCAGTAGTTCTGGCAGCCCAGATGTTTATTGAGTTAGTTCATCCTGTCCAGTTGCACAGCCATGAATTAAAAATTATCACTATTCTCTGTAAAAAAAATTCCAATTATTTGTACTTGATTCTTACTAGTATAAACCTAGATGGTACATTGTGACAGCATTGTGAATCTAACCAGGTGGTGATGTCATTTCTGTGGAAATTTTTACTAAACAATTACGTAAATATGCTATCAGTTAGCAAATTTGCATTATCTCTTGTTGTTTAGCACAACTTGACTTTTAAGGTTCAGTAGTGCTATACATGTAGGCATGGCAAAGTTTGTGTGTGTGTGTGTGTGTGTCTGTGTGTGTGTGTCAGTGTGTGTGTGATGTTTAGATTATAAAGTGTTCATGACAGGATGATCCCATCATTGATATGCAAATTAGGTATTAATATGTCTTTTGGGTTGAAAATCTTTAATTCCAAAACAACTAAGCAAATCAGGCAGGAATTTAATGGGGATGCACCTTATACCTGGGGATGGGTAAATGAAGCAGTATTGTCAATGTGACGATCCCATCAGTGATATGCAAACTAGGTCTAAAAATATCAATTTTGGTCAAAAACTTATATCTTGAAACTGCATGGTAAATGGGGTTGAAACTTATTTGGGATGTTTCTGGAGATGTTATTGTTGAAAACATTTTGACACAATTAATCCTAGCAATCATGCCCATGCCCTTAGCAACAGTGAAATGATGATGAATATTACAAAAGATAATAACAGAGATGGGTAGGTAAGCGAATAAATATTTAAAAACATATATGCAAATGTGCTTAGCAACAGGACCACACCCATAGAAAAGGCTAAATAATGGTTTATTTTGCAAAGATGAAAACTGGAAAGGGTAGGCAAATTAATAAACATTCCAAACGTGTACGTAAATATGCCTAGCAACAAGACTAAGGGATAGCAAAGGTATTTGTTTATACACTCGGTACCTGTTTGATAAATTACATCGAATTTACACAGAAGGAAAATTTATGGTTTGCTTGACAATGGTAGTGCATTGATTCTGATGTTGTTCGTGTAATGACTGCCTAATCTCTGTTTTTCTAAAATGTATGTGACAAACCATCTGTTAGATCATTAATCTACTGTATACTCCGTAGTTCCCAGACAACATCACTCTTTTGTAAGAAAGAAACTCTTAACTTTTGCTGTTACTTTGTTAAGAAAAGTCCAACCTGCAGTATTTTCAGAAAAAAATCAATTTAAAAAATCTAGGGTCACTGTACACGTTTTTTTGAAATTTTTAAGGTTAATATGATATCAAAATTAAGAAATTTTAGAATCCAATATGGCTGCTGAATCCAATATGGCTGCTGAATACTTTATTTATACTATTGGAAAATAAAAGATTGTTGATTTCCATGAAAACAAGGCGATGAATCCCAGATTTCTTTTATTATTTCAAAAGGGTCAGGAACAAGGCAAGCTTTCATATGGCAAAGTTTGTAGAGAATCAATTCGATGTTCAGGGAAATTAGCCTCCCAGGTGCATTCTAATATCTACCTTAGATAATGTATGGATTCCATGGTTATTGTCGTTAATTCATAAGTCTTTGAATGTATTCACTGGAGTTGAATTTTTCCAATTTGACCAGAAATGTGAAATTATCTCATGACTAGCGTGCAGTCTTTGCATTTATCAAATATGAGTTGATGTCTCTCTTTATAACAAAGTATGCATGCAGAAAGAACAAAATGAGCTCTGGTTATTAAAAGCATCACGAATGTTTTATCTGATCATGTTATCTGCCGTTGTCTGAAAAATCTGGTTTTGCATGTCATTTATTTTGCATCTCACAGGACAGGTTTTTCCTGTAGTTCCACTTTAGTACATGTACATGATTGACATTTAATTTTTAAGTTCAATTATATGTATCAACAAACAGCTTATCATAGTATCAAATTTACTTCGTCTATAACTTAGGTGAAATGGTTGCTATGACAACCAATGTTGTAGAATCCATGCCTTTTTACTGTACAAAACAACCAGTTTGCATCAGATTTTTAGCACAACTGAAGTAAGTGGCGATATAGCATGCAAAATATGTGTATGTGTTGGGAGGGGGGGGGGGGGGCAGAAAGAGACAACAGACAGACAGAGGGGCCCAGGAAGGCATTAACAATTGAGTTGCGTATTAAAAGTGAAAAAGTATTACCTAAATTGATCTGATATTTGATGGGGTTGTTTGTGTGTTTCATACTAATAGAATCACTAGAAAATCATCGAATGCAAGAAAAATTGGCTTGAAAATGTTATATTCGGTTAAAAGACGTCCGCTAATCATTTTGCACAACTGAACCTGCAGTAAATATTGTAAAAATCTTGTAACCCAACAAGGAAGACATCATTATTCAGATTTCTTTTTATCTTCAAAACACAATATAAACTGTAAATCTGTTGTTGTGTCCGCTGATGTAACCATGAGCTTTGATTTTATTATATATAAGCGGAAATATCTGATGAATCTCTCAAAGCATAATCGTTCTTCATCCCAGCATAAAGTATTATATAAACATCTATGTCATATACACATTTGAAATGTCACACATAGGAGTAATCACCCCCCTAAGGTTAGATAAAGAATTTCATACGCTTCATCTCATAAAACATTTACGAGCGATATAAAAGTCATATAAAATCTCTTTCTGCCGTGTTTCTAATACGGTATAATTTTTATGAGGACGAAAGGGAGAGACCTTTAATTTAAAAAAAAAAAATTATTTTGAACTCGGAGAGACCTTTAATTTAAAAAAAAAAAATTATTTTGAACTCTTCCAATAAATGCATATACAAGTTCTCTTCTTCCACTTTTGATTGAGAAACAGACATGTTTTGAACAAATCACTTGTCCTTCGTCAGTGTCTAACTGGATCTGACAGAATGATCCAAATTTACTGGAGGTGTTGAGTAACCAGATGTGTGAAAAGGTTAGCTTTAATATATGTAAATTACAATAAAAGCGTAAACATGTTTGGTGTTCAACCCTTACAAACTTAATTTATCTCATGAAAGTTGCAATCCATAACAAGATGTCAACTATGTCCAAAGTTTTTGATTAGTTCCTGCATGCGTTATCTGTTATAGCCTGTTTACGGCACTTACAGTATGACCAAAATCTGTTGTCATATTTAATATGTTCATATAATATTAGACAGTGGCACTGTTTTGATTAAGTGCACTGATGAATAACAACATTATAGTGGCAAGAAGACCACCATGACATTTCACAACAGAATTTATGATTATGCCTGAACCTACCTCATACTTTGCAAAGATTACCTTTGCCTGAAAAAATTAAAGATTTAGATGAAAAACGTAATTGGTATTGCTGTGTTGAAAGATTGGTTTCATCTGAAGAATGGAATAAATCAAAATCCATATGGTATAGTTTATACCACGGGGAGAGAAGCTGTATGAAAACCTATTCAGCTGTGTCCAAATATAAATTGAGAGAAAGCACAGATTATGAAAGGTCCATGTTTGTGACTAGTCTTAATCACTATATTTGAGTATATTTCTGCTGTTTTTATTAAAAAGCAGCACTGTAATTTATTTTAGTTATTCTGTTGATGAAAACTGAAATCATGTAATAGCGTACAAATTACACATTTCATATCTTTAGAATGACAGACTTCGCAATCAAGGGTTATTGAAATCATTTAGTTTCCTTGAAAAGACTTATTTACATACATGTACACGCATGTACATGTATATAGTACCAAAAATCTCATTTAATAAGAATATCCCATTTTTCTTGAGGCTTGATATTATTCAGTTCTTCTAAAAACTCACCCTTCCAGTCAACGTTAGATAAATTTATGGGGTTACTTTAGAACATTGCTAGTACTGGCTATGTCATTAGTTATCTGGTCATAAGCCACAGTTTTACAGATGGGACTGACCATTGAACAGGTGTATATTTATCATATTAAACCCATTATAAGTTTATTTTTCATAGTTTCAATCACTTAGTCAAAGGACATGATTCTACATCTACAAACTTACTTTCAAAATGTATTTATTTTCAATAATAGAATTGAAACTTTGATAACTTTAGCAAAAATCATTGCTAAATTTTGTACATGTATGATTGTAGTTCTTCTTTTGGAGATGATGTTATTGATTTGAAATGATACAATATAAACTTGATAATGTCATTGCTTTGTGTCTAACCAGTTTTATGATGTCACTACTTTGTAACTATGTAAATTGATTATATCATGGCTTTGTTGCCATTTATTAATGTGAAATTACTAATTTGTGGCTCGATGTAACTTGATAGTGGCACTGCTTTTGGTGCAAAGTTACAAAACTTTTAACTGAATGATGGCCATATTTGTAGTGAACAGCCATGATTTACAGCACAAGTCAACAACTTCAATACATGGACACTCCATTCAAGTGTCTATCCCTATATTTATAGGTGTAAAATCTCTTGACCTTGACCTTGACCTTTGACCAAAATCCAGCCATTTCCTGCATACCTGAATATTACAGACACTTTTTTGTATAAATTTATTTGTTACCACCGATTTCTTCTAGAATCATGTCACTATTCAATCACATACATGTAGAAGTAAAGTATTGGGGGGGGGGGGGTCTGTGTGTTCTATGAAGACTTGTTTTTATTTAGATGTGTCACACATGATGATGTCACTACTTTGTGTCTACAGATATTGATGCTGTCATTGCCTTGTGGCTAGTCAGTTTTATGAGGTCACTACTTTGTGGCTATGTAAAACTGATGTCACTGCATTGAGGCTAATCAATATACAAATGTATCTGACTGCTTAATATGATTTGATGTGTGCCACTACATAGTTTTATTTGTTAACCGATATGTATTCCTTGATCCTATTGTATATTTCCATGTAAACCCCATATTACGTACAAGCTTTAATTGCCAGTGAGTTGAACAGTTGATTCATTTTTATACAGACGAGTAAAATGTCGATCTTGATTACAAGAGAGTTTTCGGAGAGTGTTCTCCATCATTACTGAAATCTCACATTGGATTTTCAAGAACATTCTGTGAACCGAAATTATTCATTCACTGATTCTGAAGTCGTATTGAATATTAACTCAGGAAATCCATGCTTGGATGTTACACAAGGTCTTTCATGAAAAAAAAACCTATGAAAGACATTGCACCATGTGCAGAACTGTCTAGACACTAGATTGAAGTAAAAAAGATGCAACAAAAGCCTCCTAGCATTTATCGTAATTTAATAGACAAAAGATGAAGGCATTGGCAAGACTTCACACATGCCTCGAAGCATGCTGAGGTTTTGTGCAAAACTTATATCTAGTAGAAAAATAGACTTTCATAATTACAGAATAAATATTTGACATCAGAGCCATCTTTATAGATTTTACAAGAAATGTAATTTGGAGTTTATCTCAAGGTGTTTTCCCTACGGCAGGGATAATTATCAAAATTACACATTCTGTGATGTATATGGTTTCCCTTCTTTAGGATCAAACAATTCTCATTACGTGACCTAGCATTTTACCACCTAGGTGCATCATAAAAATAACAATCATTCAATTTCTAGGTGGTCGCAATGACTTCCACTTCATGCACTACACATGCATGACTACAGTTTAGATGCACAAGAGAATACGTTGACTTTCTTGTTGAATTTTGACCCCTAGCATATTTAAAGATAAAATGTTATTACATACAGGGGAGATACTGTAAACCTAGATATTTTCACCACTAGAAATTTTGCAATTTTATAGTCTTCAATTAATTCTCAAAGACAATTTTTTTTTTACAAATTACTAAGCATTGTGCAATGTCTATGTACAAAAGAGGCCTTTTAGTCAGTAATTATTTTGCATTTTTTGTTTTTCAGTGAAATAAACAATAAGTCTTTCGTGAAAATTTCCAGGTTTACAGTAATTTCATGCAATTATTTACGAAACACGTATCGACTTTTCTATTCCAAATTGTTGTATACATATATTCAATTCATACAAATGTACCAAATCCTTTTCCAAAATGTAGTTCACATTTTACAATCCACAGTTTCTTGTATGCAGCGATATCACTGTGATGGATAAGACATACATTTGTATAATACAGTACTCCTGACATGGATCTACAATGGCGCAACAGCCCTTTATATTCCCTGGGGAACATACCGTACAATCTATTGTAGCCTGTAAGAGCGCATAGAATTAAAGCATTCACATTGCAACCTCTATCCTACCAGGTCCCCAATTATTGTCTGGGTTGACTGAGACACAATTCAAATCTTGCCCAAGGATTTTAGCCATTCAGAAAAATACGGCGGCGATGGGGCTCGAACCTACAACCTGCAGATTCCAAGCTCGCCACTCTAATCATTCAACCATCATAACTTACGAGTGCAAAAGATGTAGACAGTACAGTCCCTCATACATAAAGAGTTAATATACAGAGTAGCATCTGAGTCAAAACTAAACTGTTTTAAACTTTTTCTGATACTTTGGTTCAAGAAAACCTACACCCATTCTCAGTTCAAATGAAGAAAAAAATGACGAGTCACCTCAGAGTTCAAATAGAGGTCTACATTTGGGTACATGAATTTCAGAGCAACAACTGGGCAGGATGCTTTCAGACCAAAGTTCTCGCTGGTCAACAAAACCAAAACAGTGACACGCCAACCAATAAACTGTATTGTACTATACATGGATGTACGTTGTGTCAGCATTTACAATGTGACTGTCATATATATATTTTTTCTGCTAACAATTGGGCAGGATGCTTTCAGACCAAAATTCTAATTGGTTGACAAGACGAAAACAGTTACACACCAACCAACTACAATATTGCCCTACATTGTACAGGGCTCAAAAATAAGAAAGCATTTTAATACAATGTAATTATAAACATATTTCCAATGTGGTCCTTTTTTCAGTTCACTGTTCAGGAATGTGGGACTATCGGTCTGACCCCATCCTTGGACTATCAATTTCAAAAAGCTATAACCCACTTTGACTTACAGACGGCCATGGAAAAATTCACCAACATTTTAATTCACTAGTTAATCATTGTGATCAATCATAGTTGATCTCAAAGATATTTAGCCATTCCTATAATGGAAAGTTATTTTTGAAAACATCTTTTATGCAAAGACAGATGAGAAAATGATGGTCTCGCAATTATTTAAATGTAACTGTCAACATGTAATGGAACTCTAGATTAATTTTAGGGTTCATAACATTTTGAAGAAGTATCTGTGAATATGTACACTGCTGGGCAAATTGAACACCATGTGGGCATCCCATGGTTTACAAATATGGGCATGTACATGTACATGTACATGTACAGTCCCCAGCAGTGTACCCTTTAAGCCAATGTGATGCGCCACTGACGCACCAAATTTGGTGTTCCCATATCTCTTCCTATGTGGTGACTCAACAAGAAATGCCAGTTTTTATCATTTTGACTCACAACAACAAAATTTGGCTATCATCAGAGGCACACTGGTCCCCAGACCCATTTGACTTGTTCAGGTAATGCATGTGCACCTGCGGAATATTTTCCCTATGGGTTCATGTTCAACTTTAACCAACACATGGGTCAAACCTCGTGGATTACATGTAAAAGTTCTTTTTAATAGGCTGTGTAAAGTTATGTTGTTACTGTTTCAGGAAAAACTCCAACCCATTTTCAATTAAAGTCAAGAAAAAAATCACAGGTTATTGTGCAAATTGTTTAATAAAATCATCAAAATGAAGCTCTTTTAGAAGCCAACACTGCCAGCAAATACTTGTTAACCCTATTTGAAATACATTTTCAATTTGCTTGAAAAGAAGATGATGGAACCCCCCCCCCCCCCCCCCCCAACAAAAAATTTTCTTTTCTTATTTCAATAGGGCCAGAAGCAAGGTTCTGTATTGCAAAGTTTGGAGAGATTTTAAGACCATTCATTGTCCCCAGGGTGAATTCTGCTTTAACTTTCTATTTGACGATGTCAGTAGCATGTGCACAGGCTGTAAATTTTATGTCTTTACATAAAGTATACAGCAATTTTTTCTTACCTACATTTGTAGCTTATCTCACTTGTTTTTCATTTCCTCTGCAATCATTTGCGATTTTGTCTGGAACATTGAACTTTCTTCCTTGATTATGATTTTCCCAATATTTTTAACACCTAACAGGCATTTTTGCCCAGCTACCAGCTATTCACTTCATCCCTGCAATAGTGAGCACATTCTTGCATATTCATGAGCTGTTTTGCATAAATAATATATATATACCTATCTGGCCAATGCATATTTGTACATAGAATATAGTTATTATCACCCTTACAATTCAAAGATGCTATGCACGTCGTACCATATCTTTTCTTTTCTCGTTAGTCAGAAGAGGTCACAAACAGTGCAATTACGTGGTGAACCAGTGACTGAGAGCAATTTAATTCTTCAAAACTCTGTTTAATCTGAGTTTAACGAATACAAATATCCTTCTAATGCAAAGAGATTGCATCAATTTTGTGAAATTACTGACATTTTAATACAAACTTGGATAAAGACAACCCTGCTTGACTCCTCTTTTCTAGGTTGTTTTGATGAAATACACCATGTTGAGATCATCTCATTTCTTTTGTATGGCATTTCACACGCACTCACACAGAATGACAATTTTACAAATTAAATGTGTTGATTGCGTAAAGCTTTTAGTGTCAAATGAAATGAAGTATACAAACGTTGCTGTACATATCAAGAAACAGAACGTATAGTTTACCTGCTTCCCTATGTTTGTTTTAATCCAAACATGTTTGCTTTATTTTATCTTTTTGTCGTAAGGCAAAAAAAAAAGTTTGTTTCCGATAACATTCCTTCAGAAAATAGGGTTGGTAGGTCAGAAGTTTATTTTATTTGACGTTAAAGTTTTTTTTAAAATTACTTCGACCCCCAAGATAAGATACTCATCGGTCACAATACTTCTGTGAGAGAGTTTGATGAGGTGTAAAAGAAGTAAATGATATAAGTTAAGTAGACGAACACATTATGCAGACTGTACTGTTATGGTCTAAAAAGATCTGATTTCTCTCTGGAATACATTTTAAAAAAAGGAACGACTAGATGAGGCAAAGGCATGAAGGTGTAACGTGTAAATAGAAGTAAATTGTTACATTTTACCTTTTTGCATGCAAAATAAAAATGCTTAGGGTTGGAGGCTTCAACTAGAGTCGGTTGTTATTGGAAACACACTATTTTTTTTTTAAATGGCCGAAGTACATTCTATGTACATGTTGTATTTCAAATGGTTATTAATTCATCTCTTGCTGATTGAAAAGTTGTCTTGAAAGATTTCACCAAACGAATTGTAAGTTCTTAACAAGATTAAAGTCTGGTTTTAACCTCCCCTCATGATTTTTCTCGACACGACTAGAATATAAAATTCACTGTCCAATCACTACTATTATTAAAACACAGCATGTTGTTAATTCTTTTTAGGTACATTGGAAGTGACAAACTTCTCTCTATGGTTTAATTGTACAAAAAACTAAATGAAAGTTTGTAGTGTTTGTATATTAAATATTTGCTTCCAGACTCTGCTTGAATTCATTTTATAAGTCTGAATTTGGTATCTGTAATAACATTTTATCTCATGCTAGACTCAGCTATAGGGTCAAAATAGAACAAAAAGTTTGACATATTCTCACGAGTGCCTATAGTACTTGCATGTGAAGCTCATGTTGTCGACCAAGAAATTGAATGTTCATTATTTTTATGATTTGCCTAGGCAGATAATATTCTAGTTTGGGTACCGAGAATTGCTGGACAAACTTAAAGAAGGGAAATGGCTTAGTTACATTATAAAGAAAATTTAAAAAAAAGCTGTTGATGATTTCTGAACCCCAGTAATAGAGGAGGGGAATGTCTAGCACAATGTACTATTACATTGCCATATTTTGATGGGGGAACCATGATGATGCGCCCTTGAATGAAAGAAAAAATTTTTGTTGAGTGTCAGAATGATAAAAATTAGGATTTCTTGTGAGTCACCACATAGTAAGAGATAGGGGTACACTAAATTTTGGTGTGTCACAAGGAATTACCATGTATCAGTGAAATTGGCTTAGAAGGGAAATCATGGTGAACCTGGATAGAGGGTGGGATGGTGGGGTTAATGAGCTGATGATATACAAGCTTCAGAATCTGCAGATTGTGATACTATGTACCATAAGTTGCTTTGTGAACCCTAAAAAAAACTAGGAAAAAAACTAGTGAACTGAAGTCGATTTTACCAACTTAAGTTAACACCAACATAAATAAAAATAACCTGTAAGCTGATTATATATTTCTTATTAAAGGAAAGAATACATGTAAAGTATCATAAGTACACATACATAATCAGTAATTGTCTAGAGAATTATTCGGAAAGTTGATATTGATTTGACATTTATGATAGAGTTACAACACACCTTATAGGTGTTAGTTAGTGATCTTCTGGTCTATTTTTATCCCTGTTTCCGTTATGGGTGGAAGGCTGATCTTCCTGTATCTGAAGTATCATTTTTTCGATCCGGTAACCAACAATATATTCACTGAAAAATATGAAAACAGCAATAATTAGACATTGTACATGACATTAATTAGAGGTAAATTTTATCTATGAGTACGTTGTAGTATAGTAACAGGTTGAAATTATGACCTCATTGGGACACTAGCCCCATCTACACATGGCACTAAAAATCCTACCTGAGGTAGGATTCAGGATAGTTTGAAGTCCATGTAGACACAAACGTGTCCTGAAACTGTCCTGAAATCGTCTTGACTTAGGACACCTTTGAGAGGTTTCCTGAAACCCTCCTGACTTCATCCTACATGTATGTACTGTCAGGACGGAGTCAGGAAGGAACGCGTGACATCTACTCTGCAACGTTCCTACGTGTAGACACAAATCTATCCTACCTTAGGTAGGACGACCTACGTGTAGATAGGGCTAGTGATTTTAGGGTGCAGACCAAAAATCAATTTGATTGGATTTATTATAGGGTCTATTATGTGTACTTCTACACAAATATGTTTACCCACTTGTGATTCAATACTGTTCAGGTGTACAATACGATAAGATAACATAACTTGCAACTGTATAGAAAATTTACAATTCTATTTGGGAACATAAGTGTAATATAGATATATTAAAGAACACTACAATGTATATAAATAAAATATTTTTCTTGATTAGATATTTTTACATGAGTTTAGATACATACAGAGAGCAATTATAATCTCTTTATGTTTTGATTGCATTGTAAATTTAAATTGCTCTTTCTTTTCTCTACTATTGAATTCTGAATTAATATTATTAATTACAGAAAATAATTTATCTCTTTGTATATAGTTTGCAATGTTACCATTAAGTCAGCATGCATGCATTTAACAAAACAGTTTTAAAAATAGTTCCAGGTGCAGCTAGTGCAGCTTTAATGGTTCTTACATCATAACATGTCATCTTATAGATTGAAATTTCGCTATTGACATGGGTAATCCTTCTTTGAAGTGGGGTCTATTCTCATGAAAGTACGACTGATTTGTTCATCGCAAGCACTGATGTAAATACCCAAAATACGTTGTACAGCTGCTGTGAACATCGCAAGTACTCATGTACATACCCAAAATACGCTGTACAGCTGTTGTGTACATCACATGTACATACCCAAAATATGCTGTACAGCTGATGTGAACACTGTAAGCACTCATGTACATACCCAAAATATGCTGTACAGCTGATGTGAACATCGCAAGCACTCATGTAAATACCGAAAATACACTGTACAGCTGATGTGTACATCACAAGTACTCATGTAAATACCCAAAATACGTTGTACAGCTGCTGTGAACATCGCAAGCATTCATGTAAATACCGAAAATCAGTATTCACGTCACATGGTTTTGTAACTATAATATAAACATCATATATTTATCTTTTAGTGCATGAATTGTTCTGCAGAGTTTACACAATAACCATAGCAGAATTGTGTTCAGTTACAGATGATGCAACTTTAATGACCAATGACATACAAGATCAAATTTGACTCACCTCCTCCCCTCCTCTCCATCTCGTTCCTTTTCACAGGCGTCATTGTAACAGTGTGAGGAATGAAAAATTTCTGCAACAAATCAAATATTGATATTGGACGATTAATGTTTTACTTTGAGTTATAATTTCATTGGAAAGATTATCCTTTATTATATGTTCATATTTATATCAAAAAGATGTATTTTTCGTTTTGTCTTGCAGATCACTACATATCTAGGAAAAAGAGACTTTGTCGATCATCTCACACATGTGGATCCAGTAGGTAAGTGTTATTGGTAAGAGAAAGTGAGAAATGCAGATTTTAAGTTGTGTGGCCAAAAACAGTGGAAATGGGATGAAACACAGAGTTTAGTTTGTGTGGCCAAAATGATAAATAAGGAGAAACAGACTTTTATTTGTTTGGCGAACATGTGAAAGGTGGAAACAGGAAGTTTGATTTGTGTGGCGAACAAGAGAAATGGACTTCGAATCGTGTGACCAACAAGAAAATAAGGGCAAAATATTGTATGGCCAATATGACAAAAAGGTTGAGAAACATAGACTCTAGTTTGTGTGGCCAAGAAGTGCTGAAGATGAATGGTTTGTGTAAATATAGAACAAGAACAAAGTAATACTGTATGGCTAACTAAGTAATTGAACTTTAGTCTCCAATATTTATCATTTTGTGATTCATAGAAGTGTAACAAACCGAAGGGGCTTTGTCTATGACAAACCTAACAATCCTAAGGGGCTTTGTCAATATTAACAGTTTGAAACAGAAGACTGCATATCTCTCTTTAAGACCTTTTCTGAGTGAATAAAAAGAAACAACACAGCAGAGTAGACAAAGTTTTGTTTTGTTTTGTCAGGGGAATCTGCTCACACATGCCCCCACCTCCCACATATATACATACATACATACATACACACATACATACAGACATACAGACAGACAGACAGACAGACAGACAGACAGACAGACAGACAGACAGACACAGACAGACGTACCTATCTACGTACCTACACACACACACACCTTATTCTATCAGACCTAAAATGCCAACTCACCTGTGACTAGTCTGTGTATAAATAAATTGATTAATGAAAAGGAGAACAATTTGTGAATCAATCTTATCCTTGTCACAACATTTTTAATGAAAGTGGACATATAATAAATTACTTAGTAATAACTTATTAATAGCAAATGAACAACATGCAGTGTGTGGATTGATTACCTAAATGATAGTTTATGCTTCAAAGTGAAAAATGGAAAACCAATTTGCATCAAAGTTGATTTTCTGTCTTCTGGTCTATTGTTGTTTCATCATTAGGATAGCCTTCAATACTTATTTCTCAATATCTCATTTCTCTGTTATTAATACATTCAAGAAACACCGTTCTCGATTATTACCTAGCCTTTTTATGCATTATTGCCATAACTGCCTTCTCCGTGCTGTGTCAGCTCAAATTCGTTTCTCGACAAATTTTAGTGGCTGTTAATATTACGTGTGTATTTTGTAATCTAACTTTAATAGGAGTTCAGAATGCAGCGGCATGTCTTGTCTGTACTGTTAAAAAGTAGGAGCATGTCCAACACCATTTGAAACAACTTCATTGGTTACCTATTAGTTCTTGTATACATTACAACATTTCATCAATCATGCTTCAATTCAGTTGAGAGTTCTGGACCACAATACCTCACTGAATGTCTTCATAATATATATTCCACAAAGACAACTTCGCTCAACCTCAGATTTTTGTCTTCTTTGTGTCCCAATGGGTATCTATAATCTAGAAAGACATCTTTCTCTCACATATGACTTACATCGATCAATGGAACAATCTTGCTTTCGATCTCTTCCATGCCAAGTCTCTAACATGTACTCTGTCACTGTGTAGACAATATCCTCAATTTTCTCTCATTTCCCTGTATCGACTGTCTGCGTACATTGAATTGTCCACCACTCCAAGTCTCCGACATCCTCCTTCCTTCTCAAGTGCTTCAATCTCTTTAAAAATGCAATGTCTACCATCACTATTAATTGCCTTGTATCCAGTATGCGTATTCTCCTCTACTCCAAGTCACTGACTTCTGTCTTCCGTCACTCTCTCAAGATCTACCGTATCTCTTTAAACATTACCCTTCTCCATTTGCAAAGTATCCAGTGTCTCTGTATTCTCCTCGACTCCAAATTACTGACTTCTGCCGTTCTCCCAAGACCTACCGGTATCTCTTTAATCACTAATCTCAGCCTTCTCCATTTGCCAAGTATCCAGTGTCTGTGCATTCACTTTTCTTTCTTTCCATACTTCAGAATAATCGCCTCACTTCTTTATTATATTTAGCCAAAACCCAAGCCTCAGTTACAGACTCGTTTTAATTATTGATAAAGAAATATGTTAATAACAATGCAATTTCCAATATAATGTTTTCCAAGTCACTATTCTCACAACACTTTGCTAGTATTACCCCTGGTATCGACCAATAACGGCACAACAGATCGTTTTTCAACTTTTTTTAACTCCCTTGAGAGCATACAGTTCCACAGCTGCAGACATTGACTCGATTGAGACACATGGGAATTAACAGGTCATGTTTCAATCCCAGGTCATTGCATTAGTGTTACCTGAACACTAATTATATGAGTTTTGGACAAACTTTTTGTACAGCTCTGCAAAAAAAAAAAAAAAAAAAAAAAAAAAAAAAAAAAAAAAAAAAAAAAAAGATTTTCACACCTAGATTGTAATCCTAATCTGTTTAAATCCTCTGTTATACCAGGTCCCCAGTTTATACAACTAGGTTGGGTAAGGCATACTTGTGGTTTAAAGCTTGGCCCAAGGACTTTAGGAACTCAAAAAACAAATGGCTGTAACAAGGTTTAAACCTACAACCTGCAGATTCTCAACCAGCCACCTTGACTCATCATGGTTCTCAGTATTTTCAGTGTTCAAATATTTCGCCCGTTTCCTTTAACAGATGGTGTAATACTGGTTGACCCAGAGTACTTAAAAGACCGCAAAGTGTTTGCACATGTGTTGGCAGCATTTCGGTATGGACGTGAAGATCTGGATGTTTTAGGATTGACCTTCAGAAAAGACCTGTACCTAGCATCTATGCAGGTATACCCTCCAATCCCTGAAGAACAAAAACCACTGACAAGATTACAAGAGAGATTGATCAAGAAACTTGGTCCAAATGCGCACCCGTTCTATTTTGAGGTAACATATGAATTTAACTTATGAAGTAGTAGTAGTAGTAGTAGTAGTAGTAGTAGTAGTAGTAGTAGTAGTAGTAGAATAGCTTATGGTGTGTAGATGAAAAATTTCTCAAATGAAAGCAAGCTCTGATCAGTGGTTTTCCAAGTTACATCCAAAAGCGTTACTTTCTGTCAAGGAGAAGTACTCCCTCTGCAGTTTTGTTTTGTTCATTCCTTTGTTTTAAGAAATCAGTGCACAGATCAGAAAACTGTTCTCTAACATATGAGAAAATCCAGTATAAATGTAAATGGAGAGTCAGTCGCAGAGAAATACACCCTCTGCAGTTTGGTGTTGTTCATTCCTTTGTTTTCAGAAAAACTGCACAGTCCAGAAAGCTGCTCTCTAAGATGAAAAACTCCAGATTTTTCATAAACATTAACTTTTTAGTTTCATTGATGTTAAATGTCTTGGAAAGAATTCATATTGTTTTGTTTTTAGGAGAAACACTGTCACTAAGTAGGAGAGATGTCATGTTTACATAAGGTGAAGCAAACAAACTTACAAACGTAGCTAATCATAGTACCGTTTTCTTGTACAGGTCCCAAAGAATTCGCCATCATCGGTGACTCTTCAGCCGGCACCTGGCGATACTGGTAAACCATGCGGTGTAGACTATGAACTCAAGACTTACGTGGCTGACTCTATTGACGAGAAACCTCACAAACGTAACTCTGTACGACTTGCAATACGTAAAATTACGTATGCACCTTCAACACCCGGTCCACAGCCAAGCGTTGAGGCCAGCAAGGAATTCATGATGAGCCCTGCCCCATTGCACCTTGAATCTTCATTGGATAAAGAGGTAATGTCAAATTTTATGTCAGAGATTTAACACTAAAAGAGAGACAATCAAATTTTAATCTTAATTCCAGACTGTGTTTCCAGAAAATCAACTATCATCACAGATCAATGCCACCAGAGGGCGCACTTTACTTGAGGGCTATTCAAGTACATTATGCTAAGTACATGTAAATTTTGTTCTTTCAGATGTACTACCATGGTGAAAGTATAGCAGTGAATGTTCAAATTACAAACAATTCTAACAAAACAGTGAAAAAGATTCGAATATCAGTTCGTCAGTTTGCAGATATTTGCCTCTTCTCAACGGCACAATACAAATGTCCAGTAGCTGTTCTAGAAACAGAGTGAGTACTACTTTGGCAATTGAGGTTTTGGTTTATTAAGATAGATGCAAACTAAAACTATTGTTTGATGTGGTAGATTACACAATAGGATGATAGTGGTATCTCTGTTGTGTGGACATAATCACCTTGTACTCAAGATTGTGTAAACATTTGAAATCCCCAAAAATGTACACTGCAAGATCACAGAAATCATCAAGAGGTGCGACACTAGTGTGATTACAACTAAACTGACGGCCATTCAATAGCTTTCAATAGCTTGTATTAACGTGCCCCAACAATAGTTTGTATAAGATGGATTGGATGAGCTAGAGATTGAAGGTTTATCTCATCTTCAATGAGACACTGATTGTAAACTCTAATGATTTGCCTGTTTTAGGGATGGCTTCCCGGTTGGACCCAGTCAAACACTCTCAAAAGTGTACTACGTGACCCCACTATTGGCCAACAACAGGGATAAACGTGGACTGGCACTGGATGGCAAACTCAAACATGAAGATACCAACCTTGCATCCTCTACCATGTAAGTGCTTTAGAGGGCGCTATAATAATCTAGACCACCATGCTATGGCCTCTGACCCGAGTGATCAGTGAATGTATAACATTGTGGGTTGGAATCCTAGCAAGTTACCAGAAACCATCTACCTACTCTAACTTTCACCGTCAGTCAGATGTTACAAGTAACACTGCAATCAGTAGCAGCCATATTGGATTTCCACTGCGGTCAATAGATGAAAACAGAAACATGCCCATTTTGCTGGTCAGATAATCTGCAACATAATTATAACCTTTGAGAAGGGATGAAATATAATTGATATAACACCCATATCGTCTCTGATAAAAGTGATGTCTGAGTTTACGGAAAAACTGAGAAGTGCCAATTATGTTTACACTATGTAGTCAATGATGGATAAATGCCACCACAAGCAACTAATCAAAATTCAAATATGGCCACCAGTGATAGCAGCAATAACATTATGGGTTATAGATCCATAGGAACAATGGGTGTGCAAGGAGAGTTTGTGTGACTGCTCTAATGTGCTGTAGAGGGCGCTATAACACTAGAGCTCCATCAAGATGAAGGAAGCTGTAGTGTAGTGCAGAAATTGTGACTCAATTTTTGTTAATGATTACCAATTCTTTTTTTTTCAGTATCACAGATGAATCACAAAAGGAGAATCTTGGGATCATTGTGCAGTACAAGGTCAAGGTCAGGCTCATCGTAGCCTACGGAGGGTGAGTACATAACTAAGGGCAATATTATTTGTTTCACTGTTTATATTGACCTGAGAAACCATATATTTCTCGAATTAGACAAAAAAAGTTTTGAAAAGATAATGCGTTCTATTGCCAGCTAAGAAAAAATCAAAATGTCACTGAAGTATTGGTAAGATGTTGACACCGCGACCAAAAGGATTGTGTATTGCTGAATTTGAGAGCTGCACTTGTTCATAGCATCTGTTATAGTCTAGTTGCTAGACCCTCGGGCAAATTGAAGCCCAGTAACAGATTGTACCACCTTGATTCAATTTGATACGGGGTGGCAGAGAAATTACAATTTTGCTGCATGAGAAAATAGTCGAAAGAAGAAATTTACTTTTCTATGTTGAAGTCTTAAACTGCATTTTATTTTCACATATATCCATTCAGTGACTTGGCAGTGGAGTTGCCATTCACATTGACCCATCCTAAACCTCCAGAGAGCCCACCAACAAGCAGACCAGAGAGCACACAGCCAGGTAAGAAAGAAATCATCCAGAAATATTAACTTATTTGAGAAGCATTATTTAGCAATTGAATGAAATTTGTAAAGGTGTATGGTTGAAGATATATATTTTGAAGGAGAAATTTGCATACGACAGCCATATTCGAAGGTGAAATTTGCATATGACAGCCATATTGGTTGGTGAAATTTGCATGTGACAGCCAAAGTGAAAGAAATATCTTTGTCTTTGCCTCAAAGGGAGAAGGCACCTTAAGTCACTTATTTTTTTCTCAACTGGACAAAGAAAAATGATGGGGAGTAATGTCTGAGTATACTGGATCTGAACAAGCAGAATGAATGTTATATTTTTAGGTCAAAGTTTAAGTGTATTTGAGCTGTAGTATGCACAAACACAAAAATCCATAACTACAATGTAGTTAAGATTGCTCTTGTACAAAGGAAGAGAGCATAAACATTTCTCCATTACAGTCATTGTATATCATTTTAATTGTCAACACAAAACACCCATGATGCTTTGTGATTGTAATAGATGAAGAACCAACATTAAACTGCTGACTAATTCAACCAATGAATTGAGGCCTTTCAAATCTACAAATACATGCACATACACTTTCTTTTACTGTCTGTGATTGGTCCGAGTATAATTCAAAATTTTTGACTTTTCAGGTGTTGAAGCAGACATACCAGTTGATACCAATCTGATCAGTTTTGATACCAAGTAAGAAATCTCTGCTTTTCTTCTTGTGTTACATAATTATTTATTTCACTTTTAGCATAATGTGGTGTCAGTACTATTTAAAACTGACCGCAGTCTGTCTTGCAAGAACCAAAGTCCAAATATGAAAATGAAATACATTCCAAAACTGGCCAATCAAACTCCTATCTATGCATATTGAAAATATCTATGGCAACCGAAAACAAATTGCAAGCAAGGGAAAATATAATTTTTTTTTTCAATTTAGGGTTCAATTATTAAATATAGTACAAAAGTACAACTACAAAAGCACTGAAATCAAGCTTAAGTTGCCCAAACCATATTGCCATAGAGTTTAGAGGGCATACATTACCAAAGTAGCCATTTTGTTTTTCCATTAAAAGTTGCCATAGAGGGCATACATCACCCAAGGCGGCCATTTTGTTTTTCCGTCAAGTTGCTGTAAAGGTCACACTTCAGCCAATTAATGTGGCCATTATGGTTTTTTCCACCCATTGTGTATTGTCCTATAGACCTTAACTTTGACATTGATACCATGGTAACAGATTTACATGGTTTCTTAAGTATATTCCATCTTTAATATTTAAATTTATTATACCACTGGATACAAATGATATAATCCCAAGGCAAAATGTGTGGTCATGTGTATCTTATCATGTTTGTTGTTGTTGTTGTTGTTGTTGTTGTTGCTGCACATATACAGTTTGGCTGGTCTAAGTCGGACTAGATATGACAAGCCCAGTTTCAATCTTTTCAACCATAGATCCTACACATTGTCGTGTAGGGTCTGTCTATGCTTCAACTCTTGTTTGTCTAGACTGGTTTGCACTTGTTTTAAGTGGCTTTTGTCTGGTGTTGTCTGATCATTGTCATGTTTATGTCAACCCGGCCCACCCTTGCATCAGTCCCCTCAAAATGTTCTGTAACATAACCTAACTTTTACTTCAAGTTATTATTAAATATGCATTTTCTAATATAGCTCCAACCATCTCCATCATAACCCTCGTGTTCACTTTGTGTTGATTTGCAATGTTACATCAATTCTTGACTAACATTCGCTCTGTTATTGTCCACTGGTCAATACTAAAAAATTAATGTAACCAAACCTTTTAACTTAACTTTTGTTTTTCAGTTGCATAAATTTTTATTTTGAAAATCTAACCTGTGTGAACCCTTGAATTGAAGTGAATTTTTTTTCACTAACACTTTCAACCATACCATCCTATAACATTAGGCAGAAATGAAAAAAAAAATGAGTGTTTCCGATAACATTACTTCATAGGGTGGGTAGGTCGGGATTTTATTTTATTTTACATTTTATTTTGTTAAATTACTTCATCCCAAAGACAAGATACTCATTGGTCGGAATATTTCCATAACAGTTGATGAGGTGTAAAAGAAGTAAATTGAAGACAATTACGTGATTCAAAAGTAGACGGACACAATATCCAAGCTGTACTGTTATAAAAAAGTAACCAAGAAAATGTACAGGGAAATAGAACTACATTGTCTTTTTTTGCATGTAAAAAAATGTTAGGGTCGGTAGCTTAAACTCGGGTCATTCAGATTATCGGAAACACACTATTTTTTTTTTATTTGGCCTTACTGGGATAGACCTTTTAAAAAAAAAAGAGAAAAAGGGTGCAAGAAATTTTGATGCACCTCAATCGTCCTATAACATGGCTACATTCCAAAGGGAGACTGAGAAGGTATATTTATGAAGTGAAAAGTGGATCATGAGTCGTAAATGAAAGGTAAAAGAAACAAGACACAAATACCACCATACCTGCTAATAAATGAAAGAGAAAGTTTGTTGCTGTGGGTCAAAACGATAAACCATGGTTTTCCTGAGGGGTCTCTACATCGTAAGGAATAGGGGAAGACCACATTTTGATGAGTCACAAGCAATTTCTCAGTAAAATTGCTTTTGAATATATGGAAAGGCTGGTAAAGCTATAGTTGCTGGTGAAAAAAGAAACTCCAATTTTCTAGTCTATGTGATGATGAGATATTCCCATAACCTTCTCAACACACTGCTATAAACAAATATATTTCAATTCCTATGCCCATGTCACAAAGTTAAGTGTTTGTAAAGATGTAGGCAGGTCTGAAACTAAATTAAGGGGAGATTTGGCAACAAGAATTAGTGTAAATAAGTGTTCACCCCCCTTCTGCTCCTAGATTTTGGTATTGTCCAGGTAACATTACCTAAGTGGTTCAGTCCCAAAAATGGTATGGCACTTTGGGTAATATTGAACAGTGCCCTCAGTGTCAACTACAGGGAAGAGTATTTGGAAGAGTCCACAGAAAAGAAAGGGAAGGTACAAACATTGTTGATAGAGGAGTACTTCAAGTAGACAAGAGGATGCTATGAAATCTAAAAAGTGGGCATTAGTGTTTCTTGCCTAGTTGCTCATACAATTATCACTGTTTAGCAGTCTCCCTTGTTTTGTAGGTATGTTTTTTTGAGGTGGTTGGGGGAGGGGAGGTACGTCAGCTCCATTGTCTGTGGCCTGCTTATTTTGTCCTCAGCAGTAATGTTTCCATTTTCATGCTTGTTGCTTCACCTATAGGGATGATCAGGACCCGAACAATAGATCAAGTAAATATTGTGTGGGAAAAGTCATGCATGGATACAGGTACAATTTGTCCTCCCACATTTAGTAGTGTGTTGTTGTTGTTGTTTTTGTTTATTAACAGTGTGCTGTGCTGCTATTTTTAAATGTGTCATGTCGTCGTCATCAGTCCTGTCCATTTGGTTCCGTCTGACCTTTTCATGTCTCAGTTCTCAGTAGTCGTATCATGTCAGTACTGAATTATACAGCTTGTTCAGTCGTCTCATTTTAGTAGTTAGCTAGTTATTTACACTCTGCTGTGATAGAAACAAATGATTTTGCTACAACCAGTAAGCTTTCTGGGAACCAGGAATGAATTTTTTACCCTTTCGTGTTTCCTGTCCTGAAATATTTCATGCCTTAAAAAGCATATTTTGTAGGGGAAAATATGTCAAAACTTTTGCTTCTATGTTTTATCCCATGTTACTTCTTCTTGCTGGCATGTACTGTTTGGTTGTGACTAGGGAATCATCGTTAATGGTACTTGACTCACACAGTGTCAGTCTTGCTATCAAAGTTAAGAAAATATACAAATTCACTAGAAGTTCATCAAAGTATATGATGTTCCTGTTGTCAGAAACGAAAACAAACAGAGTGCGTCTTTCCTTTTATACCTCTTCACAGAAGAATTGTTTACAATTAAGAGAAAGAACAAAAAAATGTCTGTGAATTAATGCTAAAGCTAATGATGTTTGCCGAACGTAGTGTAGGGTCCTGATCTATGCTTCTCTCTGTTGCTTTCCTGCTAGTGGTCCTTAGCTGCTATGTTTCATTATGCCATAATGTAGTCATTCAAGAAACTCTACATTGTTTGATTTAACAATGTTAGATTGGAAAGCACTCTAGCGCTACCACAACCCACTGAAATGTACACTGGAAGTGGCCATTTTGTTATTTCAACTTCAACTTGCCATAGAGGGCGTACTCTACACTAAGTGGCCATTTTGTTCTTGTTTTTCAAGTCACATTGCCATAGAGGGCATACTTCACAATAGGTGGCCATTTTGATTTTCCAGTCAAGTTTCAATTGGGCATGAACTCCACAGTGTTAGGAAGAAATGTGTACATAGTGGATTAAAAAATGTACCAAAGTAATTGGCAACTTGGCTGCAGAAGTGATGTAATACTGCCAAGCTCGTGATTTGAAGTTGTAGTCTACTCAGCGTATATGTAAACGTCATATGGTAGTGATGACACTAAATGTATTTCTGCCTTCTAACCTTACACATACACAATTTCGACATCAAAGATGTATGAACAACTAACCACTATTACTTTTCTGTAGCCTAACTTCTTGCTTTCATGAAAAAGAAATATATTTACTACCAAAGATTTATGGTAATTGTTTTCGTGTTCATTTCCACAGCGGTGAAGCCAACCAATACCCAGAGCGTGACGACGATTTTATCTTTGAGGAGTTTGCTCGTCTGCGTATCAAGGGAGCCGAGGGCGAAGAGGCTGATGTTTGAGTTAGCGATAATTATTTTATCACGGATTATTAATAATTACTGAATTTTAGGCACATAATTTTAAAAGAAGCAAGCACACATGACCATTGACATATTTTGCGAAACATTTTTTTTTGTGAAGTAGGAACTTTTAAACTTGAGTTTCAAGATCAATTTTCATTTTATCCAAATCATATGACTTGAGATGTTTTAACTTGAAAAAAAAAGAAAAAAAATGGAAGTTTTATCACTGTCACACCTATTTTCCAATAGAATCAGCCAGGCTTATGTAGAAAAGAATATTTGGGACATACCAAAAACAACACAATGAGGGGAGGGAAGGATAGATATAGATGTTTAATGAAAATTCAACAACTCTCTGAAATATGTTTGTGTATTTATGACAAATGGAAGTCGATGATGGTACAATTCTCTTGCAAGTACATTAGATATCTCAAAATAAGAATTTCTTGAAATTTGAGAAAAATGGAGTGGGTCTAACTCTAGATTTGTCGTCATTACGAAAGAAATGTTTTTAGACCCTCAAATTTGGCTGGGAAGAAAACTAAGTGTCTCAGAGACTGAGCAGATCACCTGGTCTTTAATTGTATATTTATTACATATATAGTCTGCTATGTTGCTATTGTTGTTTGTATGTCTTAAATCTATGTATAAACTTAGACACATCCTGCGTGTGTGTGTGCATCCCTATTTTTCTGACTATTTCGACTGATCTTAAAAGTTTTCTATTTATGGGTAAGTCTAATATTTCATAAAAATAGGGGTGGCTGGTCCATCAGGATGGGTCGCGAAACACAGTTTTCAACAACCATCTTCACTTTCTTTGGATTCGAGGCATTCTTCTGGTAGTAAACAGACATTTTTATTGTTTCGTAGATGTAACCCATGACCCTCACACACCTTGTAATTATGAATATTCAAATTGTGTTGATTACAATGTTTTAAAAAAAATGGACAAATTGGTGCACAATTATACAACCTTTTTTTGATGTTTCAGAAAAATATCTGTAGAGAATTTAATAATCTGTGTCAAATTTTACTCTGTGTTATTATGTGTCAAACCAAGGTGAATTTTAAACAGCGTCACTGTATTTTGCAAACCCAATGTTAATTTATACGTGGGTGGATTTTAAAAACATTTGAACTTGATTCTCTTGGGTGTCTGGAGTTGTTTTGTAATAATACCGTATCGTACATAATATGTTTGTGCCATAATCAATATGCGCCAAGTTTTAGTCAGCTATTTCAAATTTTAATATTTTTGTTTTTTGTTTTGTTTTTCTTCACTTTCTCCGATTTCGGACACAACTCATTTTCTCAAGGCAAATGCTTGTATTATATGCTGATGTTTATTGAGTAACAAAATTTCAAAATATGGTCAAGGTGAAGTATTTTTCCTGTGCTAAGCCTTTTAAAAGATTTTTTATTTTTGCCCTTGTATGTGAAAGTCAATCATTTTCTTCAAATGGTTCTCCCCCGATGTGTATCAAAATAGAAGCAAAAAAATGAGAGATACAGCTGATTTAATTTTAGGTAGAAATTACCATGTATTCAAAAATTAGGCTGTAAGATACATCATGTCGCTACGCCCTCAACGACAGGGGTTGACACTGATGTGTGAGGGCGCCCTCTCATAGCACACCTTACAGGCTATTCGAAAAATGGGAGAGAATTTGGATTTTTTCAAATGAAATTACGATTAGCCTATGCTGTCCAGAATCCATGATTTGAGATTTACAAAAAATCTGAAAGATTTGGGAAGTGAAATAGTTTTAACATTTGTAATTGACAGTCGGGTTAAAGGTCATTTTCAGCATTTTAAGGTATAATCTGTGTATTTTTTTAGGAATTAAAAACCGTTTTATTTAAATATATACACCATTTTAGCTGCGCCAAATCCTATTTACTCTACAGTCTTGAGATCTTCAAAATTTCCCTTATATTTCGGTAGAAATTGATATTTCTAATTGGATTTTAAACTTTTGAAATGATAGAGAGGGCTGGCAAAATTAATTGATCGAAGTTTTTGTTTTAATGATGAAAAGTTTATATCAAGGTAAGCTTTCATTTTAAAAATTTCATTCTTTGCAGTTTGGTTTGATTTGATTGGATAGTTTTCAGTCACATGACATCTATATGCAAATATAGAGATTGTAAACTGATATTCTAAGATCAAGTAAAAAAATCTTGCAACATCATACTTTAATGTTTTCAACTGTTCAGATCTCTCATTTTTCATCACCATAGAAACAAATTAATTCTTTCCTTTTTGTCGAAAAATGAATAAATAAATGCTTAAATACAAAATTAGCAATATTGATTTGATTCAACAATATGATTTTTTTAAAAATTGTCTAAACTCCTTTCATTTGGAATGTGAACAAGAGCAAATTACAGTCAACATGTGCCATTTATCCTTGCCTTGGAGTAAAGTCTACTAAAAGTAGGTCAACTGGTGACCTCTGCAAATCAATAAACAGCGCCCCCAATGCAATAAAGAGACACAAATCTGAAAGTATACCTGTTCAGTGTATAGTGAACTTGCTTACTACTAAGAACAAATTGAAAATGGGAGTTTGTAGAAAAGTTGACAGCACTAGGGGGGGGGGGGGGGGTTAATATGTAGTAATAGCACCAAATAGGAACATAAACGGACATTGCAACATAAATTTGTAGGGTACAGCTGATATTATTGTGTGTCACACATCCAAGTTGATAATATTTTTCATGTCATAATGTACAGGTATTCATTCGTATAGAGAATTAGATGTATGACTATGAATCTGAATATGGCGTTGTAGTTTTGTACATGTCTATAACTTAAAAACTGCTTTGTAAGAATTTACTGTAACTTTGCAACTTACGAAGTTGGTACTCTCAGCAGCTGAACGTTCACACCCCTATACTTTCACAATGTGAGGTGCACCAATCCCATTACACAATAGGGTTCAACCATTCTCTTGGAAGCATAGGGGTGTGACAGTGAAAGCCAGCTGACATGATGTGTATGTAATATTTATTCTGTTCACAAAGCACACGTGCACTTTACCAAAAAAGGAAGGCATATTTTACTGGAAAGCGTGTTAGATACATGATCTATTTTTCTCTGCTGAGTATGGCTTGTAGTTGAAGAAAGTTTTAGGGGGGAAATGCTATAAAATTAAAATACGAGGTATATTTACATCAAGTTATAAAAGATTGGTTACCATGGAAAAAGATAATATATACATAGTCTTTGGCTTATGACATAGATGAAAAACAGATTTTAGAACTGCATATAAATTTTGCTGCTTTGTACTCAAGTGCCATGGACTGTATGTACTAGGTGTATTTTGTGTACGTAACATTCTATCGATGATTGACAAGGTGATAGTGTAGCCATAATCGGGTTATTAATTATGCAGTCTTGTCAGTGTCAGGGGCTGGTCACATGACCAGGAAGCAGCCAATTAGAGAATGAGAAGCTGCAAGTCTGAATCAGCAGAATTGACCCTTCTGTGATTTGATTGGTCAAGTGTGTTGGCAGTCAGCCAACCATGATATGGGTAGCTAACTTCTTTGAAAGTCGATTGGTCATTTCAAACGGCAGCTAACCAATCAGGTGAGAGCTGCAGATGGGAACTGCTTTTTAAAAAACTTGTCACCTGCTACAGTGTGACAATACTTCTTAATAATACAGTGTTTATTTTGTCTGTATGAGCACTTTGGTCACAATGAATAAAGTTCCTGTAACTTCACTGTATTCATTTGAGTGGTGTCCATTTGTCTTAGTTCTATTTACTTGTAAAACACATAACATAATCAGTGTGCTAGCGAACAACCCCCAGTTATGCCCTGTTATCAGGGTTTGGTTGGGCTAATTAATGGACCACTTGGCAACAACCCCAGTTATGCCCTGTTATCAGGGTTTGATGGCGCTAATTAATGGACCACTTGGGAACAACCCCCAGTTATGCCCTGTTATCAGGGTTTGATGGCACTAATTAATGGACCACTTGGGAACAACCCCCACTTATGCCCTGTTATCAGGGTTTGATGGCACTAATTAATGGACCACTTGGGAACAACCCCCAGTTATGCCCTGTTATCAGGGTTTGATGGCACTAATTAATGGACCACTTGGGAACAACCCCTGCTATGCCCTGTATGTTACTAATGTACATGAGAAGTATATGACACTGTCCAGGGATTAAAATATAACGAGGCAGAGCTTAAATCCCTGGGCTGTTAGCATTCTGACAATCACACTCCACCAAACATTGTCCCCATGATAACATTCACTGATTGATACTATCTTGACCACAGGGAAAAGGATGAATAATCAATTTTGTTCTTGCGATTTTACAGATTATTTTCTCTACATTTCAAATAAAGTTTTAAATACTGTTTCCTCTCACTTTGTTTTCCCTGTTTTCTACTCTTATCACTGTTTCATCAGAGTTTACCAGCTTTGCATATAGTAGATTGCTAATCCTAGAATAAACTCGCAGGCTAATTGCCCAATTAACACATTGTGCAACGAGTGTAAACATCTTCTGATCCGACAAATGGCATTAGACGGATCAGTAGATTTTTACACTCAGTGCACAATGTGTTAATTGGGCAATTAGGCCCTTGAGTTTGTGATAACGATTAGCAATCTACTAAAAATGCAAAGTTGGTAAACTCTGATAAGACAGTGATAACGGTAGGAAATAGGAAAAAACAGTGAGAGGAAACAATACTTAAAACATTATTTGAAATATAGAGAAAATAATATTAGAAATCCACGAGAACAAAATTGATTATTCATCCTTTTCCCTGTGGTCTTGACCTACTATCTACATGACCTAGACTGTATCTGACTGTACATGTACTTGCATGATGTCAAGTTCATGTTTTCATTCACGTGTCGAACTTGCAGAAATAATGTTATAAATACACACTGTTTCACACATCTAATGTTCTCTCCCGAGTCTATCACATGTATATGCAGTGACAATTGTCCCTGTTTCATGACTGTCATTGACTTCTCTGTATTCCTAGTTGGTGGGTCAAACCTCGGACCACAGAGGTCAAACTACGGTCAAACTTATGGATATTCACTCCAGACATTCTGTGAATATCTCACACCTCCTATTTCCTTTGTCTACACTACTTGTTAATCAAACATCACTACAAGGAGATCTAAATCTCAAAGTTCCACTATCATACCCTCGTATTTTCCTGCGTTGACTTACAGACTTATTTTGTTACTGGTTACTGATAGGTGAGTGACTATAGTGTTTATCAACTTGGGTGGATGCTAACTAATCACAACTGACAAATTATTGTGTTATACAGATTTAAACATCCTCAATCAACTCCTAGCTCTAACTTCAGTTTGAGCACTGTTGACATAAGAAGAGATTTGTTTGGCCATAAATGGGGAAATTACTGATATGTATGTTATCATAAGATTGTTAAATTGCCCAAGTATATATGAGTTGGTCTAATTCTAAGATAAGACAGGTGGGGTTTGAATACCATTCTTTTAGTGGAATGGATTATTAATAATGTATGTAGAATTTAGAAACAGGTGTGGTTTAAAGCACAGGGGACAGCAGGCATATAATTGCTTGATTGATCGATCAATCGATTGATTGATTATTTGATGGAATGATTGATTGATTGAATCCTCAATTTTTGTGGTTAAATGAAGCTGATTTTTTGTGATATCGATCACAACAAATCAATCAATCGACAATCAATCAATTAATTAAATGCCTGCTGTCCCCTGTGGTTTAAAGTGATGTTTTGCATGGTAAAAACAAACAAGGTTGAAACTCAAAATGCATCCTTACTTAAGATTTCTCACAAACCAGAGCTAGTATTTCTATAAACGGTGTCTGGAGCAATGCCTATGGTTTACAACAATGTACTTAGTCAGCACATTCAAAATGTTTATCCAAAATAGCAAATTTTCATAAAATCTTACTGTACAATCACACGCTTTTGTGTACAAGGAATGATTGCTCCATCATTTGCGTATCATTGTACCCATTACCCAGCCGATCCACTGGCAACGCCATTTTGGAGTGTAAGGGAGTCAAAAACCAAACATAAATCAGAGCAACAGAACGGAATACTTGATCAAACAGTCAAAATAGAGCAGGCATAGTTCACTTGCCAGTGAGACAATCAGATCACCAAAGAAAAGCTGCAAAATTATTCTACCTCGACAACCACTGACAACTAACTAAAAGATTACCAAACAATTTTATCCACCAACCAAGGTTAAAACACTGAAGAATTCGAAAAATGAGCATTATCAAAATTTGATACTAATAGGATGAATGCACCAGAAGCATCAGTGAAGTCACTCCTGATCCTACAACCAGTGCCAACCTTGAAGAGCGCCACCAACCTTAAATTACTACTTGCCAAGACTAAACTAGCCCAAATGAGCATATCGTTCGCCTGCACTTTGAGGGCGCTGTTGTTCCCGCTGGGATCACAGACACCATCTCTCGCTCAGGTAGACATGCTCTAAAAAAACCACCCAGCTCACCTAAAGATTTCACGCCAATATATAGTGCAAGAAACCGACCATTTTATTTAAAGCTTCAAACTCATCTTTTCTGATGTTTAACGAATACATAATTATTAGAAATTAGTTCACCAAAACTGAAGTGATTGCTTCAATAAAAGTATACGATCATCCAACCCTAGAAACACTGAATTAATTAAACTAGGGCCTCTCATGTCATGCCGCCAGTGCCAGCAAATACGCGTGTGCATCTGCTGAACCGCTTTTGCTGTTTATATGTGAATACGGTAGGTATTTCCTATTCGCTGAGCAAAAATATTTCCATGACACCACAGGCTTGAAATTCACTGCTGGGCAAACGCTTAAAAATTGCTTCCGACCTCTGATAAATTGAAGATTTGATTTGACCATGGATGTATTAGGGGAATAGAATGGGAATCACCCCCCCCCCCCCATACATCCATGATTTGACGAAGGACATACATCTTCTGGGCTCCCGCGTGCTCTGCACCAAAACTTGTAAAACTTTTCTCCCAACGTGTATTCAGATTCAACCTCACATCACGATAATCCCATGAATAAGATTACCCCATTTTGTTTGATCATGTTTATGGGGAGTGAGCTGTCATAACCCTTCGCCGACAGTCAACAGGTAGACGTCGCATTACTGAATCTCTATTACATTTTCATGTAGTCTGTAAGGTACGCCGTGACACATCGGCCAACCCCTGTGAGAGGAGGCCGGTGAGGGCGAAACGTCACGACATATCTTACAGTCTGAGTTTTCATGATACTACACTCTGTTTTTCGAGCACGAACCAGTCAATGTACCAAGAATATCACGGCAGAGGCAACAAAATACAGTGCAGTACAATGTGACACGATAATAACTAGATACGATAAACCAACACACAGGCAGTATTCAACCACAAAGCCTGTTCTTCACTTTTCCCAACCTATAATCTATTCAACATCACATTATGTATACCTTGATAAAAAAAAACTTTGACATACCACACCTCCGTTATCTAGCCATCTCTTCTCAGTGTTTCACACGCGGTCTTTACTGTTTTCATCGTCTAAGGTGTGTGGTGACCGCGGCGGTCACAAGTTAGGTTGTCGTCTTCGGCTGGAGATAAGTTTTTCCACCAGTAGATGAAACGTGATCTTTGTGTGTTGACGTGGGTAGCCATGTGACCTGCTGTAGTATCATGTCTGTTCGAGGAATGAGACAATTGCCTGGATCTTATTTTAGGCTGTCACGTGTTTTCGTAATCATGAATATTTATCAGGTTTAACACCTGGCGTAATTTTATCGCTATGTGATTGGGCTTTGAAAAAGAACTGCCACCAGTCATCCCTCAGGAGAATTTTAAGTCTCAAATTCTTCAAATGTTTCGAGTTTGTTATTCACTTTTGATTCACTTTTGTGTTTCTAAAGGAAAAATGTCCAACTTGTTTACAGTTACTAGTACTATAGTCTCTTAGGCGTTCAACCAACTGTTCGCAAGAGGGTCTATGGTCACTTAGCCTGTAAGGTACGCCGTGACAGGGCGCCCTCAAACATCACGCAACCCCTAACACACAGAGAGAGAGGAGGCCGGTGAGGGCGAAACGTCACGACGTATCGTACAGTCTAATGGTCACTTTAACTACAACGAAAACTGTGTTAAAAATGAAGATTAGATTTGGCTTAAATTACTACTATCACATACACGCACATAGCCTATCTATCTATCTATCTATCTATCTATATATATATATATCTATCTATCTATCTATCTATCTATCTATCTATCATGTGCATTTTCCCCAAAACTGAGCCATCACTACTGCGACACAGTACACAATACATATGATATAATATATAAATCGAAATCAATGGGTGTCTTAGAAACAGGAAGTGGCGCGGTTCGTAGAACTTTGCGTTGGTTGTTTGTGGTAGACTCAGTGAAGACGTCACATTTCAACGAACTGTACGTGGTGCGACATTTCTCCCGGACGTGTACAAACGTTGACGACGGCGGTCTTGGTGAAAGGGGCTGTGTAGAGAGGAAGAATTAACGTACATGTATAGTTTGAAAACAAACTAATACCCTTCAAATTGTTTGTATTGATCACTTCATCTTAAACTGTAAGTACAGCACTGTTCTTATTATTCTTACATGTACAAGTTGTATATATTACGTGAATCAGTTTAATGGCACACTTCGTTTATGATTCATGCAAACCCCGGATGCAAACTTCAAGTTCATTTCGATCATTTGAATCCAGGCACTGAACTGTCGGCCGAATTTTTCGTTTTTCTAAATTTGTCAATATACGAAGTACAAACTTTTAAGATTCTTCTAAGTTGGAAGAATGAACAGGAAGTCCGCTACGTAGCCTTCTTGAAAACCTATCGAAACAATCTCCTTGTAAACTAAAGAAAACAGTGGTTTATTTTAGCCATAGACATTGGAGAGAGGTCTATGGGTTAGCTAAATGACCTATTAGGAGAGCAGTATCGTGGGTAAAGTTTATTAAATATCCTACGTTATCTTAAAACCAGATACTACAAATAACGATCTTAAGATGTGAACTATATAGGTTCTTCTAAATGTTAGTAAGTTTTATAACTCAAGTACATGAAACTATATATTGAAATATTACTCCGTGTTCCCATTTCGATATTTGCCCGGCCCTCACCTTTGACCAAGACTTATCGGGTTTAATACCATCTCGTTGCTTGGTATATCAATTTACATATAAATAACCATTTTATATCCTAACTAATTACCACAACATATATTATCTAGATATCATTTTTCACTTACTCCAAATGCCCAATGATATGGCTATATCCGAAATTTAAGTGGACGTGGAGGAAGGATAAGTGAAAGCATGGCGGTAGGGTGGTGATTCTAACTCCATGGTCAAAGTACTGTATGATGATAAAGTTGAAAACTCTAGCTGTGGATATAAGTATCTGCATTTCAATTACATGTAAATTCACTTGCAACCTTTACAGCGCTCTACGTTGAGTTAGAAAATGTTGACGAACAATTGACAGAAAGTTGACGAAATGACCTGTACGTGTTTATTTTGTATTAATTAAAGTCAGACATGGCCAGTATTATAGTAAAGACTCGCTATCTGAGTATCAGCTAAGATATACTAGAGTAACCTAAACATTTACGTTATCTTATCTATTACTGGAGATTCACATCTGAACGTCAGATAAGCAAAACTTTATTCTTTTATCTCAACCCAAAATGACCATGAAGTAAGTTTTTGCTTCGAGAAAAAGATTATGTAAAGAAAATGTCATCGTCGTAAACCTCGTAAAAGAGGCCGTCCAAGGGTTATTTCGCAGTAACGCGGAAGAAATAAGAAATGGTTTGCAAGAATGAAAACATTTAGAATGTCGAAGACCTTTTTTTCTCTCTTTTGACTTTTGACTCCGATTTCCGGCGGGCAGAATGTTGACATTTACGTGTAGTTGGCTGAAATATAGACTTTTGACCTCGTTTTTTAAATTGTTGTTGTAATTATTTTAATCCACCTGTGTACACCTGTACCAATAATCCGGCTGAGTGCCCTTCCCGCGCTTATAATATTGTTACATCTGTTGTCGGGGTCGACATGCAGATAATCCTATTGTCAATATTTTCTTTGCGAGGGATACCACTATCGTAGTAGACTGGTACACTGTCAATGATTTGTTCTGATCGGATTTAATAGGGCATTACCGTACTAATGCCTGAACATTCATTACAGTATAAAACCTGCAAAAAACACCAGTGCGTTTGCTTGAATGAAGGGAGCCAAGGAAAGATTTTACACACTGCAATGACAAAACTAGGTAAAAATAACAATACAACTGATGTAAAAACAACAACAGGGATGTCTCTGATGAAGGTCCAGACGATGTTTTTGTCAGTTTGTTTATATCTATGGAAGTTACTATGTTACAGTAGTGTAACAATAATCAATTGTAATAATACCCATGTAGCATTCTATAAGTAAACAGAGTTATGGGATGCTAGCTCCTGTGGCATGTTAATATTTTGATAAGTTAAGCTTATTGACGCTAATAACATTGTATATCTTTGCATGGAACTTGTCTCATTCATGCTTACCACGAGCGCAGCAGGCAAACACACCGTTGATTGTTTTTTGTGGATATGTAGCTTGTTTTCGCACTTGTAGCACATTTTTTTTGCTCATAAACCTGGAAAAAAATTTCTGTCTTGAGATGGTCAGCAAATTTTTTTCTCCTGCTTTTGGCTGGCAACAAATTTTTCTCTCCCGACCCCCCCCCCCCCCCCCGAAATCAAATGGTGCACCTCTTACTAACCCTTAATTAACCACTTCGGTGATAGAGTAAAAAGGGTGCAGCTGTCCGGGTTTGCCATGTGTGCCCAGAACAATGGGGTACACACTGTACATGCTCAGTGTGGTTCTACCGTTAGACAATGTGGCATTTGATGTATTATTTCATATATGGGATATAATATAAGTAGAGAATGTGATGAGGAAAGTAGGTTGATTTCTGAGATGCTATGTCCCTGCATAATTATAGTAATATTACATGTATATGTCATATTAACCCCCCCCCTCTCTCTCTCTCTCTCTCTCTCTCTCTCTCTTTCTCTCTCTCTCTCTCTCTCTCTCTCAGGAAGAGATTGGAAGCAATGAAGTTCAACAGAGTGTTCATTAGTCTTCTAGTCTTACTGCTGCAACATCACTCCTGTGATGCAGATACAGATTGTCCCACCTTGGCAGAGATAGCACAGCAATGTCAATCAACTCGCGACGTGATCCAGAACTTCTTGACTACAGCAGGGCAACCTACAGCAACCCCATGTACAATGTTTCAGCCTTGTTTTCAAGGACCAATTGGTGGGCTACCAGGTGCAAAAGGAGAAAAGGGGGATGGTGGTGAAAATGGGAGGATAGGAAAGGCAGGTCCACAGGGTCCTAAAGGAGAGGCTGGGTTGATGGGTTCACCTGGTGTAAAGGGAAACAAAGGAGATGTTGGACCTGAGGGACAGAAAGGAAGTCAAGGAATATGCCGTGGACCGGTTCCAGGAATCCCGCTTCCAGATTTTGAGACTGATTGGCAAGAATTACGTTCCCAAGCAGACCAAGAATCATTTCTCAGTATCTCTCATGATTTTAGAGAGATACCAGCTCGAGTAAAAGTGCTTGTTAAAGCAATTGATGGTGCTAACAATGGATTTGTGTTTGAAGGTATGGGATCTGCTCAGGGAGATGATGATAAAGCATCTGCTAGGTATGGAGGCGTTGTCTTCAGCTATAATGAAACAGAAGTCAGAATTTGGGCTCCTGATAAAAGCAACAGTGGGACAAGTGGATGTATTGTGGCAGCTGGAGGATCATTATGGGGTAATCTGCATGACCAATGCAGTCATGTAGCACATGTCAAAGTTCAAGCCTGGCGTTCTGCCAACTTTCCTTGCCCTGATGTAACAACTGAATGGTTCGATTTAAAATCAAGTGATGGAATCCGTTCATTTAAAGAAATACAGCACAACTTAGGAGAAATGCCAACCTTGGTTGTTGTCCAGTCAAAGGCTAAAAACCCTGCCGTGGACTTAGCCGGGTTTATCTATGAAGGCATTGGGGCAGCACAAAGTGATGATGACCGTTCATGGGCCAACCATGGAGGAATAGTGTATGCAACTGACCCATGGGCTGTTAGACTCTGGGCACCTTCTCCACATGATATGACTCATCCTCCTAATGAATACGTTGGAAGGATCATCAATGTGATTGATGGTTGGGGTGGAGAGAGGTTTATTCAATATGTGGATGATGCCTTGGTGAAAGTCAGTATTTGGAAAAAGCACTTCCCAGACCCTGACTACACTACAAATTGGTTCATGCAAATGGGACAAGGGCAAGGCCTGCAGCCATTCCGTGAAATTCAGCTTCCATCTATCATTCAGCCAGATCTCATTCAAGTTGAAGTTCAAGCTATCGACGGCCCAAATCAAGGATTCATCTTCTATGGTATGGGTGCCCAACAGGCACATACTGGAGTAGAGTATGGTGGTTTGGTATTTGGATACTCCAACTCCAAAATCAGGATGTGGTCACCATCTTCAGATGAGGGAGCAATCGTCAATGTAATTGATGGCTGGGGTGGAGAGGTCAACGTTCAGAGTTCAAAGGTTGCTATGGTAACTGTGAAAATCTGGAAATCGGCTGGTACTGGTACACCTCACACTTGTCCCGATATGATTACTATCAGTCCATAGGGATATTCCAAGTAACCAGATTTCTATAGAAATAGTAGTACTGACCAATTTGAAAGACTTTTGAATTCAAGAGTATAATGCAACAAGTCCATACCCTGGACTTGGTTGATTCTGACATGTCCTGTCAACATCTGCATAGGCATGTGTCCTTTGGTTCTGTACTCACATCTAAAATTAGAAAACGATTTCATTTAACAATGACACAACCCACTTAGATACGGATTACATCCATCTTATTGTGATTGGCTCATCCTGTCCATCAACTATATTTTTGTTCTACAGCTTCACTAGCCTTGTTGATTCTGGTCACATGATGACACCATTGACATCATCAGACATGGTGGGTAGATTTAAAACCTATAAGTATTTGTGACCTGATTTCTGTAGATCTGGCGAATGCTTCATGTAAAGTAAAGGAATGATATAAGCAAGTGTTGAGATAATCTGTAATGTATGCCATGACGTATTGATAATCTGTAATGTATGCCATGACGTATTGATAATCTGTAATGTATGCCCTTACATATTGGTCAACCAGGCAGGCTGATGAGGTTAGAGCAACATGACATATCTTACCATCTTGCATTAAGAGGATATAGCCAAAATCAACCTAACACAGGATCTCGGCTTATTAAGTTCAACTGAAAGTTCATTCATCCTGGACATAGTGTTATACTGATGTTATGGTATAGTTACATCTGTCAGCTTCTAGTATCAAAGAAGAAAAATGATCAATCAAAAATGTCTGTAATGTGGTCAAGAAAAACCAAACATTTGGTTCTGCAATAAAAGTGTACAAACTGTTAATTAAAACAAAGTTGTCCGATTCTCTCTTTTCACAATATTACTATTCTCAAATTTTAATATTTTTGAATACTTTTCAGTGATTGGCTTAAATTGTATCACAAGGTATGGACTAGTGACCCACAGTGGCCCCAATTTGCATATAGGAGGTACTTGTCGCATTCTATTTTCCCTAGCATGATATTCATGGAAGTCTTATTGTTGATAGGCTTTGACTATAGAAAGAATTCTAACCCAGAAATTATTGCCTGGCCTTATTTGGGCATTAGTAGATGTCATATACCCCTTGTGCTGGTATGCAGCAACTATTTTGCTCAGCTTCCAGTCTTGGGAATAGTTAATAAATAAAACAGATGTGTACTCATCATAGTTTTGGCAGACGACATTCACTGGATATTCAGCTTGCATATCTGGTGCCATTTCTCAGTTTTGTTCCTGCATATGCTTCTTTACAGATCTTGGTAACAAATTATAATTTACTGTAAAGAAAAATCCATGCAAATGAAATTGAGTTGCTTAATATAACGCAATACAAATACCCAAGTTAATGGTGGCATCTTCAATGACCTCTAGTCTGCATGATCTAGGTTTCCATCTTGGCGACCTCTGCATGATCTAGGTTTTCATCTTGGTGACCTCTGCCTGACCCGGGTTTCCATCTTGGTGACCTCTGCCTGACCCAGGTTTCCATCTTGGTGACCTCTGCCTGACCCAGGTTTCCATCTTGGTGCAGCTAGAGATACACAAAATAATGTACTCAATTCGAATGAGAACTTTACATATCTTTACAACATATAATTTGATGCAAATTTATTCAAAGATGACACCTGACATATTACTTCCGTGTCACACAGGGGTACAGACAGTTTACCACAGAAAGATCACTACACCACAATTTTGTACAAAAATCTCAATTTTATTTCTTTTGTACATAAAATAAAGAGAATACTCTTCATACAGCACATCATTTTCAAATGTAGTTAACCTACAGGGGGTTTACCTTTAGTCTTTACATCTGTTTCAATTTAAAAACTGAACCGAATCCGGTTGACCATGTAGTACTAATGGCCATAAACCCAGGAGTGACACCCCCAGGGTCTATGAACGAGTTCCAAAGAAAAGAGAGAAGATATTCATTTCAAATACACATACACAGAAATCATTACACCCCTATCTCTACTGATATTTGGTATGGTCCAATACTTCTGTATCAGTGGATTTGTCCATATTGCTGATGGCAAGGGAGAGATGACACTTAAATATAAGCTTGTCTTTAATATGTAATTATTACTGAAAGAGATGATGCACTGGTTGTCGGAAATCTATCTACATATTGTCACATAGGCTGCGAGACAAGTCTTGTTATGGCGCCCTCAACGGCACTGAAGGGGTTGGCTGATGCATGAGGGTGCCCTGATGTGGCATACCTCACAAATTGTCACATTGCACAGACTATTTACACTGTATATTTAAAGCAATTTTGGCTGAGAAATAATCAGAAATTTTTGCTATCCTAAACGAAACACACATTATCATCTGAGTGAATAATATGAGTTTGGTTTTAAAGGGAAAGGAAACTTTGTGAATTCACTACGTTCAATAAAAACTTGGATCATATGAATTGGTTTCATTTACTGGTACCGATAAGTACTTTGAATAGATCACTTAGATCAGAACGTTGGCAGAAGTGACAAACAAGCCTTGGTAAGGAACTTGCACTAAACGTATTGTCAACTACAGTCATTGTTATACATACAGTTAAAAGACCAACGGAAACAGTCAACAACACATTTCACAGCAGTTCGTTAACATTACTTCATTCATCAGCTCATACTCATAAGTCCCCCCCCCCCCTCCCCCCCAAACTATGCAACTCTTTGCCACTTGACATTCACCAAGCCTCCAGCCTGGATTACTCCAAAACAAAACTGAAGACTTATTTGTTCACCAAAGCATATGGTGTGATTTAGTCATTCAGTGCTACTGAACAGAACATTGCTCTGGAAATCGGGCGCTATAGAAATTTGATTGATTGATCACTTCTGCCTTCATTCTCATCGATGCCAGCTTTGCATTGAGAAGTGAAAATGAATGAAATCAAGGCATTCTTTCTTGTTTTAACATCCAAGACTTGATTAATCAAGGTGAATTCACAAGGTAACCTCTTACTGTAACCCTAGACCACGAGTGTCGGGAATCAACTTCAGGGTCTCTAGTTTAGTTTCAAAGAATTGTTTTATTTTAATAAAATTGAGGTACCTTGCATATATTTTTGATTACCTATCTCCCTGTAAGATTTATTTACCAGCTGCAATAATTTATCAATACTAGATTATTACATATTGCTGTGGATAACTTGTGTAGACGTTTAGTCTTAATCTATGTTAATAACAGAACATGATGTATCATATTTAGCAACTAGCTGTCCAGTAACTAACTGTACCTAGAGCTATTATTTGTTCTTATGTTACTGGGACCTGTCGGCAGAATGTGCCTCAGAGACAAATTACCATTAAAATCAAAGTTTTTCAAATCCTCCAAACTTTGCCATAGGAAAGCTGGTTCTTTTGAAGTATTAAAAGAATTTTGGATTTCACCATCTCGTTTCCAAGGAAACCACCAATCTTTTATTTTCTCCATGGAGTTACGACTATGGTAGTTGAGCATTCAGTTTAAGATAGACACAAACTAAATATATTGTTCTTCAATGTGGTAGATTACACAAGTGGGTGATAGCAGTTCCTCTGTCGTGCAATTCTAATCACCCTGTGATCAAGATAGTGTAAACATTGGAAGTGCTAAAACAGTACACTGTAAGTTCTCTGAGGACGCCTCCCAACTGAGACTATAATTAAACCAACGTCCATTCAATATTTTATCACTGTTGAATCAACATATTGCGACAATAATTTTAGTTTGTGTCTATCTCAGAAAACCAAAGATTCAATTACCAGAGTAATAACACAGTGACCACTTTGGACTCTAAAATGACAAAATTTTGATATCATTTTGAAAATTTGCACGTTGAGCCAAGATTTTCTTTCTTTATTTCAAACAGGAAGAGGTTGATGTTTTCTTTAACAAAGTAAAACAAAACTTTATAGTTTTTCCGAGGCACATTTTACATTAAGTTGGAATTTCAGCTGATGTGTGGACAAAACCAATATTGGTGAATAACACAAGTATCTGGGGGAAACTGCTGTTGGGTTACTTATTGAGCATGCTCATGAAATCTATGCTCATTGGTTAAGTAGAGAAAGATGCAGACCAATCATAGTACATGTTCTAGGCATGCTCACATTACAAGACTGCCAGTCCTTTTTCTAAATTCCCTTAGAAAACTATTTAGATGGATGTTGATAAAATTACTAATATTGGTTTAAAAGTTTGTCTCAAAGTCTACGAAAGAAGTAAAATAAATTACACTAAATAAATAAATAAATTACTAAGTGTTGGTTTAAACGTGTCTACTTCTCTTGTGTACAGGAAACATGATGAAGTTTCTACAATCTGAGTGTGACACTGTTAAGCTAAGTGTAACCATTTGTGCATTTGCAGGAATGAATAGATAATGAATTTTCTACTTTTCCTTGACTAGGTTGCATTTCAGCAATAAATACACATCTTTTTTTTTGTGTTTCAACGTGTCCAACGAAATACCTGCAATTTCAAATAACTGTGACAAGAGTGCATATGTTCAACACAAAATTACTTACTATTGTAACAGCCATATCATGTAATGCTACAAATACAGTAGTATTTCCAGACAAGGCAGTTACTACATGTAAGTGTGTGCACAACCAAAGTTTTAGTGGGTTGTCAGTGGCCGAGTGGTTAAACCACTTGCCTCTTACCAGGCAGTCAGGGTTCAAACCAATTCTGGGTTTGATTACATTGATTACTCTGTATGTAAGAAGAGTGTCGTTCAGTTTGACACTACTGAACAATGCAGGTTTTCCCTGGTACTCTGCTTTCCTCCTGAATTAACACTGAACCCATGAGGGATGGCCCTAACTGGACTTCTTGGGAGACAAGTGTTCATATACTTAAAGAACTATTCAGTACAAATAAAGATTATTATTTGTGTCTGTTACTGTTGCACTAAACTTGGAGACAAACTTGGAAACGAATACTAGTAATCTATCAACATCTATATAAACGGTTCTGTTCGAGAATTTAAAAATATGGACTGAAATTACACAAGTAAATCGGAAGTGATAGTGTTTGCCACAGTGAAAAGAAAAACAACTTTGTACAGTTAAATTGATAAAGCCTAGTATATAGACGTGAGGAGATTGTCTCCCACCATGACTAGCATTTCCTGCACTTTTTTTTTTACTGTAATGAAACTTGAGAAAACAGCACAAATTTTTATTGGGTTACCTTTAATTTATTCACTGAGAGGCGGCATCATTAGTGTCAATCACGATTAGAACCAACTCGGAGGTTGTGCTGTACAGCGTAAATGTGACAGCAGACAGGAGTAGCCAATCACAGAGGAACAGATTTCACGAATGACATAAGTGTATCTGTGGTGGGTTGAACATTGCTCGTAACCTAAATTCAGTTGTGAATACGTAACCGTTACTGGAAACGCTAGTCGTGATGGGAAACGATAATCAAAATCCACACATGACTTGCTACCAGGCTAAATTGGCATGACTCAATCATGAAAACAGATATAATTTCGGAGATTACAAATATTGTCAAGCAGAAAGTCCAAAATAGTTCCCAGAGAAATACTATAATTACACAATGGGTTCTTGTTTCGTACAAAAATTCATCTTCTGAAAGATTTACATGTACTGTAACTCTGAAGTTCATCTAGTACTTGTACAATATATTTTCATTCTTTAATTTGCATATTACGTTCTTTTTGTAAAGAACAGTACAAGATTATCTTAAATTATGTAGAATTTCACACAATGCAAGGATTTGCTGAAGACACTGTTTCAATGTTGTCATCTTATAACCGTGGCAACAGTATCGCTAGGGAAACTGTAGACAAACAGTAACAGTAGAGGGGAGGGGTGATTTTTGGAGAAGGTCCGTTCAAATTAGATTATTAATTTACAAGAAATGTCTAACATTTCCATAACTATTGAATTTCTGGTGTTGCGACTAATATTTCATATATCTTCGAGGAATTTTTTTAACGGGGCCCACCTTGATTTCAGGAAGTACAAATACAAAATAAAAGACAAAAAGGAACGTTTGGATATCTTTTCTTCAAATAGACTCTGCAAATTAAATAGAAAGACTAAAACAAACTCTGCTATGTATTGCTGGTTTTCTTTTTAGAACTGCGTTTGTTTCCATGTTTGTTAATAAGACTAATCACTTTCTGTTTGTGGTCTAGTAATTTCATCATGGAACTTTTGGCTTCAGACATCTGCTCCATTGCAAGTTTACACCTCTGTATGTTTCCCTAGAGTGAACAAGATATAAAGAAAATAACATTTGTGAATAAAACTCATTATACCATGCTCAATACAAGCCATGCTATTTTCTCTGAACAGAAAACCTGGAGTATATACCCTGGTCGCTCTATGTCACGACAACCTGTGTCTACTTCACTGGTTCTGCTGTGTTCGAAATGTGAGTCAAATGTTCCAAATCACCATCATTTTTCCTGATTTTCATACATTATACTGGAGGAGGATGTATATTTATATTATTCCCCAAAATTTGTCTTCACTTGGCTGAAAGATACTTGCGACTCAAGGGTTTGTCACAGTGACTCATACTAACAAGGCCCCTTAGGTCACTCATATTTTCCTTGGTTGAATGAAGAAAAATATTGGGGACTAATATCTAAATGTACACACATGCATTCACACATAAATGCATACATAGACACAACACACACACACACACAAACAAACATGCAGAGTCACACACACATGCACACACACACACACACACACACACATACAGCAAACAGTATCTTGCTAACTTTGGTATTTGTATAGAATACTTACCTGTATGAGTTCTGTTACTTGTGTCATCTCATCGTCTGAGAGGAAAGTGGTGGCTGTATCCTTAGAAGGTCCCATACCATCTTTAATCTCCTTCATTTTGTCAAATACATTCTGTTCTAGATTTGCCTGCAGGTAAAAATCACCACATAAAACACAAGTTGTAGCATAAAAGCAACAAACATGACTTACACCACCACACAAAAGCCTAGTTGAATGCATTAGAACAAAAAATATGGTTTTTGTAACCTGCTCACTCTATGTCAAACAGGGACCTGCCGATTCTGGTTGGCACCAGATAGGGTCGTCTGGTACTCAAAGCTAGCGACCATGACTCAGAGGTTGCTGACCACCAATACTTGAATGTATTTTTGCCCCTTCCCCTCCCCCTCCCCTTGTCTTAATCCATCATTGTCACATAAGTTTTCTACCCATATATGCATATTGATTGACTTAAAAGACATGAAAAATAAAAATCTTAGCCTCAAACAATCCTGGTGTACGTCATTGGTTCTGCTTGAAATGCGAGTCAAAACATTCCAAAGTGCCATTCATTACCTTACCCTTGTTCATAGATTATGCATGCGAAGGCATAGTTATATTATTCCCAACATTTTTCTTCACTCAGCCAGAAAATACTTATGACCTAAGAGTTGGTTGTGTCTCTTAAGACTTTATTAACTTGTAGTAACAAGGTTCTTTAGGTCACGAGTTTTATCCTTGGCTGAGTAGAAGGATATTGGGGAATAATATATACTGAAAAGATTATTGCACATCTGCATGCCAATAAGAAGATCAAAACACTCAGGAAGTTAGTCTAGTATCATATTATTCAGAATTTACCATTTTCATGACTGCTATGTGACCCAGAAGGTTAACTGTTGGGCTTCTTTTTGAGATATGTCAGAAAAAATATTTCAATTTGGATGACAATTTTAATTATCATCAAAACCCTCGTTCCCCCATTAAGTTAACAGAAGCCCCCCCCCCCCCCCCCCCAAAAGTTAGTACATGTCTTGGAAGAGGTAGTGATGCATTTGGGAACAACCATTGGATGGGTTGAATACCATTTTTTTGAATGTAAATTCAGAGTTGACACCTTAAATACCACTCCTGTGTCAAATAGGGGATCACAAAAGTCAGCAATTTCATTATTTCATTATGAAACTTACAAGATCATCTAGCTGACTTGCAATGTGCTGTATTTTCCAACCATTTGCTTTTTGAATCACACCTCTTTGACCAGCTATGTCCTGCAGGGATGATTTCTTGTCTTCTGAAAAGAAAAACAGATAAAATACCCAAGATACACAAATATGGTCAAATAATTCATACACAGATCCAATGAGATTCAACATTTCGGTTTCATAATATAAATAAAGTATATCATTAGCAGAAAATGTTATCTTGTCCAAATATTTTGTATAGACTTGATTGAATTTTTCAGTGGATGGCATGTTTTTGCTATATGTTAATGTCGTCACATGATTATTGACCAATGCTTCAGAATTGAGGACCTGTTCTTTGCGTGTGACAGCTGCAACACCATCTTGGTTCATTGCAGACTTCTCTTTCCTGATACAAATTGTCTCCTGCCACTTCCTGACCTTTAACCCTGACCTCTGAGTACATAGCACATACTGACCTTTAACCCTGACCTCTGAGTACTTATGGAAGTGATTATGTGCTGGTTTCCAATGTTGTTTATAGGTGTCAAGTAGATTCTTATACGGCCTTTTAAGATACTGGATATATTTCACATCTGTTGGAAAATAAAAACATAGGTTATTAAAACAACAAAAGCAATAAAACTTTATATTTATCAAGGTAATCAAAGTATACAACCATTATCATTGTGGATTAGAATTAATACAATCAGTCCATTTCAAACTTGTGGACAACTATTAAATCTGGTGATGACTGTGCCGAGAAGTCTCCTTATCACACTATCAAAATACCATTAGTCGCCTACAAACACAAATGATCAGAACATTTGTTGTACCAGTGAGAATTACTGTGAAATCTTCTCTTTATCGCACTATCAAACTATTAGTTGATAGTGTCATAAGGAGAAAATTTCTCAATTCGCTTTCAGAGAGAGAGATATATAAATATATATATTACTCCTTCTCAAAGTTTATGAATATGTTGTATTTCAGCTGACAACAGTAAAATGTACATGTTTATGTCTTTATTTGTGACAAATCCAATATGACTACTACTGAAGGCAGCGTTGCTTGAAATATTTGACTGGCAGGAGAAGCCAGTGAAGATAAATTGTTCCTGGGAACGCTGGCTAAGAGCTTGTTATTTTTACCTTTGGTATGTTTCTTGTCATCTTTTGATCTTTCAGACTTTTTTGGCATTGACAATAACCTGTGTTCCGTCTCATCAGCTTCATCTGTGGAATTACTCTCTACCATGTCATGGTCCTCTCGCCCAACACTACATGGTGAAAAAAAATTAAAATTAAATCAAATATACCATATCCTCAATCTCTGAAAAGAAAGAAATTGACAGTTTCGCCACTTGGAGTGCTATTTACATGTTCCTCTCTCCCAACACAATATGGTGAAAACAAATTACAATGCAATGAAATACAATGAAATATACTATATTCTCTGTATCTGAAAACAAAAGATTTTACAGTTTGGCCACTTGCAGTGCTGTTCACATTTTGACATGAAAGGAGGGCTAGAATAATCAAGTTATCTGAAACACAATAGAGTTTAACTTTTTGACAAGACGTGAGGGCTAGAATAGTGAAGTATCTGAAAGACAAAAGGATTTTACAGTCTGACCACTTGGAGCGCTGTTCACTTTTTGACAAGAAGTGGCAGGCTAGAATAACTTACATATGTTGTTGTTTTCTTGGTTTCTTCCTTGGAGAAGCTCCAACTACCTCCACTGCTTGTACTGACGGTATCATATGAGCTGAGGCTAGTACTTGAAGAGCAGTCTCAGTAGGACTAGGGGTTTGTGGTTCCTGTTTAATTTTGACATCGTTATTGGCAGCTGATGACGTATTTGTACTGCTGTCGACAACATTTACTTCACTACTTGGCTGACTGGCACTTAAAAGGTCACTGAAAAAAAAATTGTTATGCAATAATTTCTGTAAGCTAGGGGGTATGGGTCAGGAGTGTACAAATACTAGCAACTGTTTACATGGTGTAGCCATAGCAACAGTTAACATGCAAGATAAACATACAGTGCAATGTATGCGTACAGGGGTCACTGTTGTACCTATACTTGCAACAACTGCAGTGAACACCACTCGTACAAATACCCAAAGTATGTCACACTGTCACCCATGTCTCATGGGGGTTCTAACAGCTATAGTATGCCAGAATAATAACTGTAGCTTTAATATAAGTATCTATTTTAACTTTGAAAGAGATCACACCATTGCAGTAATGTCCAAATATGGCATACGGTATGTACTATGTCCAAATATGGCATATGTACTATGTCCAAATATGGCAAATGCACTATGTCCAAATATGGCATAAGCACTGTATCCAAATATGGCTTATGCACCATGTCCATATATGGAAAATGGCACATTCTAAATATCAATTGCCTTTGTTGTATGCATGTTTTCAACTTTTTTAGTCTTTTAATACTGGGATATAGCTAGAAAAGTGACTACCAGAAAGAAATTACGACGTTCTTACCCTAGCTTGGGTGAATTGGTGGCTGAAAGAGTGGATTGTGAACTATCTGTCTTTGGACTACCAGGTTGACTACCAGTTGGTGTACTCACCACTGGTTTTCGAAGTCTGTAAAAGACAAACAGACACATTGGTTAAACATAGCTATACTTATGGTATGCACATACAACGAGTAACACTGAAGTAGAACACTTTCTCTATGTGCTACACTTGTTTATAGCATTCATATCAAGTGTTAAAGTATAGTGTTTCAATTGGTTTATTAACAAGCCTAGCATGTGGCCTTTCTAATGTGGTTGATTAGCAAATGAAACAGTATACTTTTACACTTGATATGGATGCTATAAACAATTGTGGTACAAACAGAAAATGCTTGACTTTGGTGTTATGGGTTGTACTTGATACGGATGCTATAAACGATGTGGTATATACAGAAAATGCTTGACTTTGGTGTTATGGGTTATACAAGAACATTACTGTATGGCAAAAAAATGATCATTGATAATGTATGAACTGTACTATCTGTACTATGCTATCTGTTCTGTCAATCTTATTTTACTGAAATAAACTAAATGCATAGTATTACGTAGTGGTTGCTAAAAAGTGTAGTAGTGCCTGTAACAGATATGTACCATGCATGCTCAGTCTATTGAACATTTGACTGACGCATTTTTTGATATTTGACTATTGATGAGCTCATAGGCTCTCAGTCTTAGCTGTAATTGATATTATGTATTAGTGTTTGTAAATAATGAAGGCTTGTTATTTCTCATTAAATTTTAAATTTTTCTTTCAGATATAAACGTAAAACTAAAAGCCAGATTATTATGAGTGAAATCTGTGATGTAAACTTTAGTTTCTTTGTAACTGTACAACCTCTCTTTTGTATCCCTAAATAAAATATTTCAATTACTGTCATCAGATCGAGAAATAGAAGAATTTTTCTCTATAGTAAATGTATGGTACTAATATACATGTTGGGAACAAAGGTTCTGTATTCATAGGACTACATAGTATTTCATACTGATTTGAAATTGATTGTGCTCTCTCAAACGATTATCAATTTTGGCCAATTATGTGGGGTGGGGATGGGGGGGGGGGGGGGGTCTATAAGAAGAATTTAGGTTTTTTATCCTACATTGAACTATTGATCTTGCCCCTAAAGTCATCATACAGCAAGTGTACTTACCCTTCGTTGGTTCTTTTTCTCAGTATACTTGGTCTGGGTGATGCACTTGGATTGGGTAAGTTATTACTAGAAGGTAATGGTCCACTAGAAGTGGCTAGGGCATACATACCACTAACTGCTACACTCGTATCTAGAGCTGATATTTAGACAAAATGATATTTAGTATAAATGAGATGATCATAATTAAAGGGACACACGCTGAGTTTATATATTTTTGGGATGTAGTTTTTTCTGCATTTGAAAAGGTACTCACAGTATTCTACTTTTACTGATGTATACTTAACCATCACTTGAGCCCCCCCCCCCCCCCCCTCGCAAAAATACATATGCCATGGCATATTCTCAGGGGTTGAGCTTTCCTGTTTGAAGTTGTTCACCGTTCCAGTAGAATAACACAAAGCACTTGTTTTGTGAGAACAAGGTTCCTACCAAATGAGTCAATATACTTCATTGGTGACAACATAAAGAGTAAATTACATCATGCTATGATATATCATCTCTTTGCAACAAAGAAGATATACGCCAATGTATCCTACAACCTTTATTTACAGCACATGTTCATTTGCATAATATGTTAGTTAATTAGTGTGACATATTTCCACAGAAAAATCATTTGCGTGTATTCAGCTAAAATACTTCAGACATCAGACAGTGGACGAACGGAACCTGTTACACACAGTAAACTGTATTTTTTGAGCACTCACAAACAAATTTCCAGTTCTCCTGGCATTCATGTACACATACAGAGGTCATAAAACTGTTCTTATCAAACCATGGTGTGTAATATAAGTCTCTGCTGTTTCAACATGCTAAGCCAAGTGTTATTAATCCAATTCAGTCATTTACTTTCCCTGTTTGTCACAGGTTCTGTTTGTCAATGGTCTGATGTCGGCAGTTGTAAATCCAGTGCTGAGATACAAAGGACAACAGACACCCACTAACCTTCAGTGCTTGAGGCTGTCGTGATGGTACCAGGTAACGTAGCCATGGGATGTCTTTGGTCAATGGGCATCAGATTCATTGGACCTATACGGACTGGTGCTGCACCTACAGTTGCTGCATGTGCTGCAGCAGCAACGGCTGCGGCAGCCATACTCTGAGAACCTTGGGGTGCTGAAGATACAGGCAGGGCATTGAAACCAACTACCCAAATCAAACAAATAGGGAAGGGAAGGGAAGGAAGGGAAAAGAGGAAGAGAAAGGAAAAAAGGAAGTAATTCACCACAAACAAGGCAAAATGCAGGCAAATTACAACTATTCTCACATGACCATAACAATTTGTCACTGGTTTGACCATTGAGTCATTTGATAGCACTCAAATTTGAGAACTTCAATACTTGGTAGTCAGATTGAATGACTGTTAAAGCAACAATTTTCAACTGATTACAAATTGTCTAACTGGTTACCACCGTAGTCTAGATACAATGTTTAGTAGTCTATGTGTCCTAGACTACTGCTAATTTGGTAGTCTATATACAATGTTTAGTAGTCTATATGCCCTGGACTACTGCTAATTTGGTAGTCTAGATACAATGTTTAGTAGTCTATGTGTCCTAGACTACTGCTAATTTGGTAGTCTATATACAATGTTTAGTAGTCTATATGCCCTGGACTACTGCTAATTTGGTAGTCTAGATACAATGTTTAGTAGTCTATGTGTCCTGGACTACTGCTAATTTGGTAGTCTAGATACAATGTTTAGTAGTCTATGTGTCCTAGACTACTGCTAATTTGGTAGTCAATATACAATGTTTAGTAGTCTATATGCCCTGGACTACTGCTAATTTGGTAGTCTAGTTACAATGTTTAGTAGTCTATGTACCCTGGACTTCTGCTAATTTGGTAGTCTAGATACAATGTTTAGTAGTCTATGTACCCTGGACTACTGCTAATTTGGTAGTCTAGATACAATGTTTAGTAGTCTATGTACCCTGGACTACTGCTAATTTGGTAGTCTAGATACAATGTTTAGTAGTCTGTGTGTCCTGGACTACTGCTGATTTGGTAGTCTAGATACAATGTTTAGTAGTCTATGTGTCCTGGACTACAGCTAATTGAATTTGTAGTCTACTTGAATGATCGTATTGTGTTACATGTAAAAGATGGTAGATAAAATCTACTAAGTTCCTAAGGTAATTAACCTTGGTTCCCAAATTTGGAAGAGTGAAGTTAATGGTCTATACATGAATCGAATAGTAACGGTCATGTGAGAAAGGTTGTTTGTATATGTGTGTGTGTGTGTGTATGTATATATGTGTGCGTGTGTGTTGACTTTACACGGTTGACCACACCAAACCAAGTCACACCAAGTGACCACACCATATAGGTATACACGGAGTGAAATCAGGAAGAGGGTGGTAGCCAAGTGTTTTCCCCATGAAATTCTTATTGGATAGTAGCCAATTTACATGATAATACAACTCATGAATATGTAAATGTTGTTTCACTGTATTCACAACAATACAAATTACAACAGAAGAAAGTAAGCTGTACAGGAACAAAAATCAGAACAGATACAGTTGTTGCTTGTGTTTGTCTCTTGCCAAGGGTGATGTATATACATTGTAATACAGTTGTTGCTAGTGTCTGTCTCTTGCAGAGTGGATTTATATACTGTAAACCTGCATATTTTCACGACTAGAAAATTTTGCGATTTTACAGTCTTCATGTAGTTCACAGAAATTAATTTTCACTAATAACCATACTGGTACATTGCATTATGCAGAAATATATATTTTCGCTACTACTTATTTTCGCGTTTTTGTTTTGTAGCGAAATTAGCGAAAATAAATCTTACGCGAACATTTCCAGGTTTACAGTACATTGTAATACAATTGTTACATGTGTTCATCTCTTGCAGAGGGTGATTTAATACATTGTAATACAATTGTGCAGGTGTCTGTCTCTTTAAGAAGGTGATTTACTAAACAAAGACTGCATCAAAGACAGCATGTGCCCCTGTCTGTGTCATAATTTTGACAGACAAAACAAAAACATGCATCATATCATGATTGTATACTACATGCGGACTATACCATGCAGACACATGCAACAATGTATCACAATGTATATAAATCCACTCTGCAAGAGACAGACATATGCAACAATTGTATTACAATGTATATAAATCGTCTTCTGCAAGAGAGAGACATTAGCAACAATTGTGTATATAAATCCACTCTGCAAGAGACAGACATATGCAACAATTGTATTACAATGTATATAAATCACCCTCTGCAAGAGACAGACATATGCAACAATTGTATTACAATGTATATAAATCGTCTTCTGCAAGAGAGAGACACAAGCAATAATTGAATCCGATCTGACTTTTGTTCCTGCACAGCTTACTTTCATCTGCTATATAAAGAGGATCTCCTCTATTACATCAAATCATTTTATTCATGTCTTTTCCTTGAAATTTATAATTTTGGTGACGAAAACGAAACAATGAACATCATATGTCTCACAAATTACACAATTAAACGATATTTATGTGAAAATTCTTAAGTTGAAGTAACGAGACATTTTTGAACATACATAGCTTGGGGAGAACACTGTAGCAACTCTACATATTGTATTCTCTCACTGCAACTCTTAACCTGATTATTAAGAAAGACATGCAACACACCATCACCAAAGTGAAAAACAGTGAGTGCTTTAGTACACTTCAATTAAAAAGAAAAACATGCAATTTTATCCTGTTTTGAAAACTTGGAGTTTTTTGTTTACAAATATTAACCAAACTTGTGTTCCAGTTTGTCAGTTTTTACTGCCATTTGGGGAAATGTAGTTACAGACTTATCCAGTACTGACAAAAAAAAAGTACACTCACCTATGCCTTGCCTGACAGCACTGCTAGATATTGGTGTAAAGGCATGGACTCCTGTTGCATACGGATGCATATGATGGTAGCCGGCTTCTACAGTTGAATAAAAGACAATGTATCAATGTAGTGGTAAGCAACAAGTAATGATATTTCCGAACACTCACCCTGGGTTTGTGAGTGTGACATGGCCGAGTGACACAGTCTACCCATTGATTTTGTAGAACACTCACCCTGGGTTTGTGAGCGAGACATGGCTGAATGGTACATCCTATCCATTGAGTCTACAACACTCGCCCTAGGTTTGTGAGTGAGACATGGTTTAACACGCAAAAACCAAAGTGTTGCACAGTGGTGACTGTATTACGTTTACTAATTTTGACTTGGAGGCCAGGGTTTCAGGCCTAGGCTCTCACAATAGTGCTATCTTATCAGTGTCTCCTTCTCTTTTCAGGACCAACTTTTTTCTTTGGCTCTGCCAAACATATGTTTTCAACACCTAATTTCTAATCCTAATCCAAAGTGGGCCTTTATTAAAGTACAGTCCATATCATTATGTTGAGAATACTTACGTATTGCTGGATCATAAAAATAAGCTGGTGAAATGGCTCCGGTATATGGTGCTGTGTGTGGTATGGTTGGCATTGGTCTGTCTGTCCTGTTATCTGTTGTGACCACTGATTGCGGCAAGTTGGTTGATGCTGCTGCAGCCACAGATGCAGATGCAACTGCTGGGTTTGGAGAACCCCTATGTGCTGCTGCAAATAATATATTCGTTGGATGTGCCTCTGACGTATACTCTGTCTGTGACCTTGGTGAGTGTGGCAGCTGCTGTCTTGGGTATACTTTGGCTGCAATACAAGAAAACACAAGAATGAAAGTTCGGTGCTAATACAGTTCACATGTTTGGATGAGGCACAAATCTGCTCGACATTACAGCTGTTTTGGTAAATAAAGTATTCTAATCTCATCAAAGTATTTTTGTTTGTTGACAAAGAGAGGACCAGCAGCAAGCTTAGGAGATATTTTAAGAACTTTGAGTTTCAGTGAAATTCATCCTCAAAACATCTTATAAGTTATATCTTCCGATGTGGATTGTTTCACAAAGCAAAAAGGTTCAATACACTTACCAACTGGTATACTTGACGATGGGGCCGATTGCTGTGATGTAGGTGCACTTGTTGTTGTAGGGGGTGTTGATGATGACCTAACTGCAGCCAACATAGGTCCTGTAACTAAATAATCATATTCCTTATAACAACCTACAATATATTTTGGGAGGGAGGAACATCTATCTCCTTATATGGTAAACAAAATCTGGATGGGGCATCTATCTCCTTATATGGTAAACAAAATCTGGATGGAGCAACCATCTCCTTACATGGTAAACAAAATCTGGATGGGGCATCCATCTCCTTATATGGTAAACAAGCGTTGGATTGATCATCTATCTCCTTATATGGTAAACAAAAGCTGGATGAAGCATATATCTCCTTATATGGTAAACAAAAGCTGGATTGAACATCTATCTCCTCATGTGGTCAACATGACTTCATCATAATATTATCCCCTTATGTGGTCAACAGGATATTAGTACCAGTAGGATTATCTTATTTTCTTACCTAAGGGTAGCGACGCTGACGTAAAAACAGAAGACACTGTTGCCATAGGTGCTGTATGTGGAGGTATGGTAGTGCTAGATGTGTTCACAACAGACATGACCGGCTGATTGGGCAGTGTTGTTGAGACGCTAGTCACGCTAGGCGCGGTGGATATTATTGGTTTTGGGATGTTGCTTGGCAACGATGCTGGAGAGACATACTTTGCTATTTGTGCAGAGAGTGGAATACTCCTGGTCAGATCTTGTTGGATCTGTGGTCGGAGCTGAGGAAGGAATGGCTGTGTTGGTAATTGTGTTGTGGGTTGTTGTGTGATCTGTGGCTGTGTTTGTGGCTGGGACTGTGGTGTTGGAACCTGGGTTAGTGTCTGAGGTTGTAGATGGGGTTGCGGAGTCGGCAGTGGCTGTGGTTGAAGACTCATTCCAAGTGCATGCTGTATATGAGTGGCTGGCCTGAAAAATAAAAACATGAAATATGGTCACCAAAGTGTTCCCATTCTAACAAGGATGGCTTCTGGTTTAGTTTACTTTTACTAAAAACACAGTAAAGTTCATGAATCCGATATGGTAGCCTGGTGTCAGCCTCATGTTGACATGGGGCTAGCCTAATGTTAACACTGATTTAGCCCGCTTTTATCTCGGAGAACAATATGTAAATATCTTGTATTGTTGTGGTGTGACACTGGCAACTACAAACCCTGAATCAAGTCTTATAATATCAAGTCTAGAATTGAATGAATTGTCTTACCTGTGTGTCTCTTGCATTGTTGTTGATGTCACAATTGGTGAAGAACTCCTTGTAACTCCTAATGCAATACACGTATGTATTGGTGTACCTGATACCGGGGGTACAAGTGGTGCTGGAGAGAATCTTTGAGATGGATGCTACAAAATATAGACAGAATATGGTTCATTAGAAATACAGCATACACTAATGGAGAACTCAACTCCTGGAAATAAAGCCATTTTCATAAACTATGGGTTCTGGAGAGTCATTTCATGATTTTACATCACATACAATTACTTGCCATTTGAGAGAAACATCAAGTTGATCTTGTGCCTTTATAGGGTATCTTTGTTGTGGGCCAATGTATTATATGTAAGTCAGCAGAAATAATATATTCATAGTTGAACACTGAATATTCATGACAAATATGTTCAACTGAAGGGAACAGGAACTAATGTAACTTAGGAGTCAATGTTGACAATCTGTTGCTACATTTAGCAAGGTTGCACTTTACACTTTAATGTGTCATTTCTTCAGACATCTTCTATGCTCTGCATTTTTGATGTATTTACTTTTTAACCAAATTCAGAAAATATATTAGCACTATGTTTAACACTAGTAGAAGTGCTACATTTTTGAATGCTACGAATACAATAATTGACAAATTTTGAAATGTTATTAATACACTGTTGCCAAATTTAGAAGTGTTGTTACATTGTTGCCAAATTTAGGAAAATGTTTTTAATATTGTTGCCAAATTTAGAAGTGTTGTTAGTACTTTGTTGCCAAATTACAAATTTTAGTACATGTACTTTGTTGTCAAATTCAGAAATGTTACAAGTACTTTGTTGCTTAACAAAATTAGTGCTTTAGTGCTAAATTTAGCAATTCTGTTACTGTTAGTACTTTGTGTGACATATTTTGAAAGACATCCAAGGTTTAAAAATGTTTGAAAAGTTCTAACTACTTTGTGACAGTTATAATAAGGAATGATGTTCCTTGTAATTCACTCACCTGGAATGGAGTATGTAGGGACGATGATAGAATGGACTGTACTGATGTTGTTGCAGCTCCTGTTGTCTGTGGTTTCAGTATTGCTGTTGGTGCTCCAGTTTTAGGTATGGACATATTGGCAGCAGCTGCTATACCTATGAAATCAGAAGTATAAAAAATGCTTTAAAATCGTTGCAGTTAAAAAGCTTGTAGTTGGATCTTGGACTAGGCTGGCAGTCCACTGAGAGGCAAGTCACTGCCTGTAGTTGTGCTGGTCTCTCCTTCGGTGCTCTAAACCGAGTGCCATGGTGACCGGGACATTTACTTTGAAAAAATCAGTCTTCATAGCAGGCCCTGATGCATGGATTGTTCAGCATGGAATAGGACCTCGGTTCTATTGTGTTGGTAATGATTAGAATGTGAGGTAATGATTAGAAGTACATAACCTGACTTAATATATTTCTAGTGGCTTACTTTTGCTTCATGGTTTATATCGATATTTTCCATTAAAGGGGAACGCAACTCCAGGAAGTAGACACATTTTCATAAAATATGGCTCCTGGAGAGTCATTTCATGATTTTACCATCATCTACAATACTTGTTATTTCAGATAAACATCAAGTTGATCTTGTACCTTTCTAGGGTATCTTTGCTATGGGCTGAATATTCATGACAGCTGTTTTTACTCTAAAGCGTATAACTTTTTTGTACTCATGAATATTCAATGTTCAACCATTGAATACATTATTTCTGCTGTCTCCCATGATGCAGTAGCCATCAAACATATCGTATAAAGGCAAAATATAAACTTGATATTTCTCTGAAATCACAAGTAATTGCAGGTGATGTAAAATCGTGGAAAGACTATCCAGGACCCCTATTCCTTGAAAATGTCTCTATTTCCTGGAGTGGCATTCCCCTTTACATGTAATTGTGACATTAAATTTACATAACAATTAAGTATATCAATATATTCATTTGCTTGTCAAGGAATGTTTTTTTTAAAGTACCACTCTAAAGTAACCTCTGTTAACTTCTGGTTATCAATAGTAAACAGCTCAAAACATATGCAATATTTGTAAATTTCAAAAATGTAATTTTACATTTTATTTCAATAATCTGATGGAATTTGTATCAAACATCAACATTGTTATCCTTGCTAATTCACACTTTACCGTATTATATAATGTTCAATACTACATCATTCTTCAAATGATTCAATTTTCACATGATCAAAAAAAGTTGAGGTTTATCCTAATTTTTCACTGATTTCTAAGGGAAAAAATGTTTGAAAACAACAAAGAACATCTCCACTGGGATTTTATTTGAATGGAAAAGACAGTAAAAAAGTAGCAAAAAATAAAATAATGATTTTGTATTTCACAGTATATTGTGGAATTTTTACAGAAATATAACAGTTACCATTTCCATGTAAGGTTTGATCAATATCACTATGTGCCAGACAGCGTCTATAATTTCATAGCAGTGACAACTGCATTGCAATGATTTCAGATTTCAGACACAAATCTTTGACACACCTACGCAATTCTACTATACAATACAGGACATGAAATCAAATACCAGAGTTGAAGATTCCTTTGCTATTTATCGACACATGCTTCCCATTATAATCTTATAATAACCCAGATTTCTAACTCTGATCATATAAAAGACAATCCTCTCCATCATCTAAGCTGACAAAAGTTTCACGAATGCACATTTCCCATTCAAGTTGAAACATTCAATATTTCTATTTTCAATGTAAATATTAAAACACAAGTTTCTCATTCATCAATTCATGGCTGAAAATACTAAAAATTTCTTGCTATAGTAAGAGTGCACCTGAAATTTGGTGTGATAACTAATTGTATGTTTTCCACATCTTTTATCAACATTTACAGATATCACAATTACATTCTATTCATATCTCCTTGTTCAGTTGACTAAGGGGCTTTGAGAAAACACACTCCTTAGCTCAATAGATTTTTCCTCATGTTGACAAATTCTCTTCACTGGATGCACACATCTTTTATCAGCATTCAATTTATCACAATATGCAAACTATTCATATCTCCTTGTTCAGTTGACTAAGGGGCCTTGTGAAAACACACTCGTTATGTCAACAGATTTTTCCATATATTGACAAATTTTCTTCACTGGATGCACACATCTTTTATCAGCATTCAATTTATCACAATATGCAAACTATTCATATCTCCTTGTTCGGTTGACTAAGGGGCCTTGTGAAAACACACTCCTTATGTCAACAGATTTTTCCTTATATTGACAAATTTTCTTCACTGGATGCATACATCTTTTATCAGCATTCAAAGATATTGCAATTACATTCATATCGCATATGTGTTAGTAACTTCATCAGTGGAGCCATGAAGATTACATGGGATTATTCTTTGTTCTGGACAAATTTTTTCTGTAGATTTGTCACACAACTGTTTTCAAACACCTAAATTTTAATCCTTTTTTGAAGTGGGGAGATATTCTGAAACAATCTCTTCCTTTCAATCTCTTATACTCCAAGTTTATGTTATCTTCTTGTCACTCTCTCAAGACCCATCTCTGTAAACAAATTAACCCCAACCTTCTCCATTTATCCCATATCAAGTGTCTGTGTATTCCCCCCACCCAAATCTCTAACATCCTTTCACGAACTATTTCTTTTAACATAAGCCTCAACCTTCACCGTTTGCCTTGTGCTCAGTGTCTGTCTATTCAATTTTCAACTTACCTCTTGGTACATGTGATGCAAAGTGATGAGTCACTGGCACCTGTGCTGTTGACTGTGCCACCGCTTTCATCATAGCTGCAGCTGGAACTGGCAATGCACTGATTGTTGTTGTCATGGGTTGTCCTGGCAACGGTGAATTGGTTATGGGTCCAGTAGACATTTTGGGTACTGTGATTGTAGGAGCTGGAGCAGGGGCTGGTGCAAGGGGTCTTGGAGTAAACATTGTTGGTGGTTTCTGTAATGGTAAGGCCTGCAAAATAAAATATAAATACTTGTACTTGTAGCATGTAGTTTACAATTTTCTGTATCACATGATACTAGGAAGTCTTAAACTAAATCTACATGTCCGTAGTAGATTAAGAATCTGTTTAAAATGTTCTGACCAGGTGCTATATTTGCAGCCTTGGTTTCATATACGTCTGGGGCAGGCTAACAGTTGCTAACTCATCTAGGGTGAGGCATGACTGCCAGTGTGATATAACAATGAAGTAGAGCCCACGTTGGTGCAATATACATGTACATCAGCAAATCATTGCTTCAAACCCATTTTAATCAAAATTTACAGAATTTTTTGTATAACAGAATTTTTTACATGTAGCAGGGGTGGAAATCAGCAGAAGTCCTGCAGCCAAGACACATAAACTTGGAAATTTTCGCAAAAGACTTATTTTTACGTATTTCACAGGAAAATATATGAACATGAACAGACTGGTAATTAGTAAAAATTAGTCTGAGAACTTGCTGAAAACTGTAAAATTAAATGTATGTATGTATGTATGTTATATGTATGTATGTATGTATGTATGTAAGTATGTATGTATGTATGTTATATGTATGTATGTATGTATGTATGTATGTATGTATGTATGTATGTAAGTATGTATGTGTGTGTGTATGTATGTATGTATGTATGTATGTATGTATGTATGTTATATGTATGTGTGTGTATGTATGTATATATGTATGGAGGGGGTTAGGTTTATGATGCTACGAAGAAAGGAAGCTGCCTGTACATGTACCTCGATTTTAAAGACATTGTGAAAATAGTATCAAAATTAACTAGACATACTTATTCACCCTGAATGAATGAATGGATGAATGACCAAACATGAAATAGTTAGAAATTACAATATCTTAATATATGCTTACCTTGGCCAAGGTATCCGTGAAAGGTTTGACAGTTTCTGTTGGTGGTTGTGACGGAATAATTGATGTCTGTAGAACTGGTTGGACCTGTGGTTGTAATGTTGGTTGGCCTGACGGTAGTTGACTGGGTGGTGGATGTGGTGGTGGTGGTGGTTGTTGAGTTGTTGGCCTGACAACAGATTCTGGCTTCCGCTCCTCTTGGGGTGGATTTGGCCGCTGCACATTATCCGAACATTCTTCACCACCAGAGGTTGGCTGGAAACTTGGGTTGCTCATTGTAAGTGGACACTATGATAAAAAAGAAATGCAAGATTATCACACATCCCAGGACTCAAAATTAGCAGTAGTCTAGAGCGTACAATGTATGGATAACTTAATAAACACTGTATCTTGACTTCCAAGCTTGCATTTAATTCCACCAGTACCAAATTTACAAGATGGTAGTCAAGTGTAAGACCACTCCAAATTAACCCTGTAAGGACTTGGTTTCTGGTAATTCTATGTACATGTAACTACACCCTCAAACTAGGATGTCAGCCTTTGAAGATTAACAGAAAACTCACTGAAAAAACTTCACTTGGCAAAATCCGACTCCCAAAGGGGGTTCAATTAGAGGTGTGCTATGTATATGAACTGCCAGGTATTATACAATAATTCATTTTTTCCATTTTTTTTAACAATCTTTAAATTACCAACAGTGTTAGTGATATCTATTCAATTTTTATTCACCAACTATCACATCCTGAGGTACGAGTTGAATGACATGACAAAAATGTTATAATGTGTATAATTGCAGAAAACAGAGTAATCAGTTTATGCAAGGAATGTTTACCATCCAGTGCCATTGATAAGAACTTGTTTATAATTCTGTCAGCTGTTTTAAAAATGTTCTGGGTAAACTAATGGAGTTCTTAAACACATGCACTATTTATAAAAATAAATAAAATACCAAAGACTAAAATGAGAAGATGTAAACGTATTTATAAAATTTCAACACATGTAAATGTCTTTTTTTTAAAAATGTAATATGCACCAGTTTGGCAATGATAAAGAAAAAGTACTAACTATAGTATACATCATGTTACAGCATATATTATAATATACATTTTTTTCTTCTCCATATACATGAATTTAAACGTCGTAAGTTCTTCTAAAACACCACTTACTACTGGCACACGGATACATGTACACGTGTATTGTACGTTCGTGATGTACGCAGTGCGTCCCTTTACGATTTGACAGTCGATGGGTGTGTCTGTACGCAAACTTATTTTTGACTGGCATGGTTTCACGCCATTGAGATGACGAGCGGGGCAAAGGTCAACAAATATATATATACCTGATTTGCATAATATATTCAGGGACTTACAAATCCATGATTACGTATTCAGACAATAGTAAACACACCAAAACGGCGAATTTCAAACAGAAAGACACGAAGTCTTCATTGTTTAAATTTTTTAAAATTAGATTATTACTCGAACTACTCAAATAATTCACACCTATTATTTTTGTGGTGTTAAGTTCAGATTAATGATATATTTCGGCAATATGTGAGCGTTTCGTGGCGCGGTGTACGGACTCGGCTCTGCTAGCTGTCGTCTGTATGGCAGAATGCACTAACAAATGGCAACTCCACGATCCGTCCGTGTGTACATATTTTTCGACGAACTTAACGTCACAATGGATGGGTGGTACGTAAAACAATTAGGCAACCTAAGGGGCAGTATTTTTAAGGCTTGATGGCACGATGTACTCACAGAAATTCTAAACATTCGAGAGTGGACAGCGACCACATAGCCAAATGCCCTGCTCAGCTGAGTAATAGCGACCTACGCCAATCTTCGAAAGCTTGTATCTTATAAATTAGAAAACAGATCTTGACTTAAAAAGGTGTAAAGAATCTTGATATATACTATTTTCAAATGACCTACCGGCAAAGTTCAATTTCCTCCAGTTCGGTCCAATTTTGTTCACAAAAATTTACCGCGAGGACAGCCTTCCCTGTGTACTCGGAAGCACTTCCGATTTTTTGAACGATGTAGCATAATTCAGACACCGATTGAAAGGCGTTCTGTGATTGGATACTTTTGACCGAAGAAGCCGTCACCAAAGGAGCATTTACAAAACGCTGTTTGATTGGGTAGGTATAAATAGTTTAATACGCGATACCATTCCTAAGTAGGGATGTAATTGATTATAATAAGTTGTAATATGTAAGATAAACAAAAAATGGTGCAACGCACACGTTGAAACTTTTAGTAACATAATTATAGACATGAATTACATCAGATATAAATAAGTGAAAAGATTATTACCGTTCTTTATTGAAGTATATTACTAAACATCATACTGTACGCAATGACCACCCCTCGAAACCATTTCAACGTAATGTCAAACGTAAAGTGGTTTCATGTTGCGTGGGGCGGACAAAAATGTGATTCTGAACGAGGAAGGTGATGGCAGAAAGCAGCCAAACTGACTTAGTGGAAGTTTGCAGATCAAAAGGACGTTTATTCTTCTTATCTCAAGGTATTCCACAGTTGTGGTTCGAGGTCAGTGTTTATCTTAGTTTAACATTTTTGTTCGAAAGTATGTTTATATTCATTGTGTGAAATCCGATGTTTTTTTTTCTCTACGAACAATCAGGTGACCCAACTATTGCTGAATTAACCAATATGGCGGCACCGTCATCGGGGGTTATTGAACGGTTACAACAACTGGAGGCCATTGAGAAAGAGGTTGCAAATATTCTCAGGAATGCAGGTAAGGATATTTTACATAATTTCAAGATGGAAAATCCACACGTATGGCTCTGCTGGCGGCATAGGCATATGTTTGATTTCAGAAAATATATAAATTCTGGTTCTCCAAGAACCACACACACACAACGTTGTTCTATCACCCATCCATGCGTGCACGTGTCGAGTGACCTTTGACCCCAACTCGCATGCATAATCGTACATACATCATTACATGCAGTAAACACATGTGCGACACACATTACGTGATTCAGTTCAGAATCTAGCACTAAGCCAACCAATCTGCACCATTGGTACGTTGTGTTGTGCCATGACCAGCCCTGTCGCACTTTCCATAAGTATATACAGTGTAACGATATTTTAAAATACTAGAAATTTATCACTGTAATACCAGTCCTGAATCTCATGTTACTTTATATAAGACTCCAAAACTCAATTATTTTCAAATATACAGCAACAGATTTCTGTACGGTATACATACATATATTCCTATTAACATTGTCCAACATTAGGAGATAGAAAATATGTAGTTACTTTATAATGGCAGTTTGCTAGGAGCTCTGAACATATCAATGCCATAGCTGTAAACTTACATCTACAGAGCAAACATCACACTTAACTTGCCATTGCTGTAAACCTTCATCTACACAGCAAACACCACACTTAGCTTGCCATTGCTGTAAACCTATATCTACACAGCAAACACCACACTTACAACATAGCTTGCCATTGCTGTAAACCTACATCTACAGAGCAAACACCACACTTAGCTTGCCATCGCTGTAAACCTATACCTACAGAGCAAACGCCACACTAACCTTGCCATTGCTGTAAACCAATATCTACAGAGCAAACGCCACACTAACCTTGCCATTGCTGTAAACCAATATCTACAGAGCAAACGCCACACTTAGCTTGCCATTGCTGTAAACCTACACCTACAGAGCAAACGCCACACTTAGCTTGCCATTGCTGTAAACTTACATCTACAGAGCAAACACCACACTTAGCTTGCCATTGCTGTAAACTTACATCTACAGAGCAAACACCACACTTAGCTTGCCATTGCTGTAAACCTTCATCTACACAGCAAACACCACACTTAGCTTGCCATTGCTGTAAACCTACATCTACAGAGCAAACGCCACACTATTATTAAAGCTTGCCATTGCTGTAAACTTACATCTACAGAGCAAACACCACACTTAACTTGCCATTGCTGTAAACCTACATCTACAGAGCAAACACCACACTATTATTAAAGCTTGCCATCGCTGTAAACCTACATCTACACAGCAAACACCACACTTAACTTGCCATTGCTGTAAACCTATATCTACAGAGCAAACACCACATGCCATTACTATAAACGTATGTCCTGTAAACCTTATCTTATCGTTAGTGTAATTGAATTTTGTTTATTATTTTGGTATATTTTGTGTTCACAGGCCAAGCAATACAGGAACTTTCCAAGGACAAGCCTAATGAGAGGATAGTAGAACATCACACCAAACAGTTCCTTAGTTGTTTGGAAACTGTAGAAAATGGCCTGACTAAACAGATTTGTTACTTGACTCAAGTTTCCACTGGACATCCACATGAAGGATCTAGCTATTCTGCACAGAAGGACGCCAAAATGGCTCTACACAGACTTGAACATGCAAAGACTAAACTCAATGAACTAGCAAGGACTTGTTCGTCGAATATTAATAACGGAAACTGAATCATTCACTGGCAGTGAATGCAAGACGTGGTGTATTAGAGTAATCCCTCACACACAGTCTGTGTTCTCCCCAGATGGAAACCAGCAGAGTCGGTGGTAATTTGCATAACAAACAGGGTATTGTTATAGCAACACTTCCTGGTTCTTCCAGTACTATGGATTGGAATGGGTTTGGAGGCTCCTGCAAGCCAAATAACAGCACAAGTGTTCTTTCAAGTCCTGGAGATGATGCATAAGAATGTTCCTCAAGGAGGAAGGGGGAGTGTGGGTACGAGTACAGGATTTTCCTATCGTGGAAAAGTAATGTTCAAAAAATTGCTGATAACAATGTGACAGATGCTAAAGGAAGTCGTTCTGGAGTTCAAATTTCCTTGAAAAACACCTTTAAAAGCTCAAGTAAAGCGATTCCTATTTTTTTATCACATTCATATCGGGTATAAAATAACACAAATGATACTTGCCAGTTTTAAAGTGGCCATATGGATGAGGATTGGGTATTTATTTCGGATTTTTAATTTATAAAACAATTTTATTATGGCATCCTACTTGAAAAGTCAATGTGAAACAACATAGACCAACGCTGTGTTTGTAGCTCAATACATTGCAAAAGATTGATAACTGTGTACTATAACAAACTTTTTTTTTTACACATTTTTGAGCTTTTTTGCAATGTATTGAGCTACAAACACAGCGTTGGTCTATGTTGTTTCACATTGATTTTTCAAGTAGGACGCCATGAAAAAATTGTTATATAATTTTTTTAAAAAAATGCCCAATCCTCATTGATATGGCCACTTTAATGTTATCAATTTGTAAATAATGTTACCAGTGGTCATAAAGTCAGCTGATTACAGAGAGTGTCATTACTGCATGGTAGCAGCTGTTAGAGTCACTCTAGTCAGTATTGATACAGCCTCTATGATGTTAGTGTTCAATGGCTCTGTTTGATACAACTATGCAGAAACCAGTAACAAACTGTATATGCTATACTTTAAGATGGTAAGATTGAATGGATAATTTTTTTGTACAATTTTTGTCTAAATGAAATGAGCTAATGTGTCACCATGCAGACATCAAATGCAGATGTCAGAACATCGGTGCCCGTGTGTGTGTGTCTATAGTTGCAGTACATCTAAATGTTCTTGACCTGAAGAGGGTTTACACAAAATGTAGCAAGAAATTGTAATCTTTCTAGAGCAGTTTCTCTTTGGTTTCTGCGGTGTTGTATCAAGCAGAGTCAGTGAACACTATTGTGAAGTGGGCTGTATACTTGCTTTGAACTGGTAACATTGTTTTCTGATTGATTACATCTTGAGTGACCAAGCACTTGAAAAAGATTTAATGTATATTCCGGCATAAAGTGAAATTGTTTTGATGGGTGTTAAAGTGCAGATTTTTTAGCAGTGTAATAGACAACAAAACTGAAAGTTATACATAATTGAAGGGGAGTTGTTGTAGGGAAAAGTGAAATCAATATTAAATGAACAGAAATTACTGTGTTTCCTTTTTCATACAGACTAAAGTCCAGAATTGGATGTACAAAGAAACAAACAAAAAAGGTGTGCTACATTGTGGGAGAGAATAGATTTACTACCAAAGTGACTTTAGTCGTAGAGTTTCGATCAGGTCAGGTGGCATGATGTTTTGTACATCTTGCACAGCATTTATTGGTACAAATTATACAAAGAAAATATAGACACTGATAGTGTTATATTTTATCTCACTGCGAACACAAACATAAATAAACAGCTTTGTGTTTGAATCTTCCTTGTTTCATCCGACAGTGGTGTTGATTTGTGTTCACAGTGAGATAAAATGTATCATATATGTTTGCACTCTATCAGTGTCTGTATTTTGTGTGTGCAATTCTCAACAGAAACTTGTGAGAGACAGAAAAAAAAAACATTGGCAACTAAATTGAAACTGTATAGTCTCTTGTTTGGTAGTACAACTCTTAACCCTCAGTATGTAAAACTTATGATTATCCCCAAATCCAGTGTAAAAGTATACACTTTGATGATCAGCAGTACAAAACAAGTGAATCGTCAATGACTAGACAGTAAACATAGACACCAGAAAACATAGTCTACACTGCATTGAAAGCTAAATATAATAATGGTTGTAATAGTAGACTTACTTAAGTTTTTGAAGTGAGTACGAAGCTTTCGTCCAAATCGCTCAGACATCATCAGTGTAATGATGTTATGCTGTTTGGTCAGGTGACCTCCTAATGGAATCACCTGACAGTAGACTACTATAAGTAGGTGGGAGATGGTATCCACAGTCATGGTTGATAGACGGCTGCTGATGTTGTGTAATTCAATGGACTCTCATCATTACACTGATGACGTCTGGGTGATTCGGACGAAAGCTACATAGTCACTTGAAAAACTAGATTCCTGGAATTTTTTTTTTAATTATTATTCCAGGAAGTTAACTTGACTATTACTACTATGCAAAATAGATAGTCAAGTATCAATTTCTATTCTGCTGCAATCATTGTTGTGATGGTCATCATTCACTGTCAACAGTTTTCAGCAAAATTTGGTCGATGTCGTTGCATATGTTGTGGCTGTCGGTGTATCATCGATATGGTAAAATAAACGTACGTACTACATCATTAGTTTGGTTAAGATCCTTCTCAAACTAAAAACAAGATATGCATTAACTCTGGAACTTTTGTGAATGTTTGACAGTTTCATAGACAGGAAATGACATTAAGTACATCAAAATTACATGCAATAAAACCAACCAAATTTATCCACTTGTGTGTGTTTCTCTCTTTCCTGAACAAAACTTGACTCAATTTCATGTTCATATTCCTTTATTATAAATTTCAATATCTCAGTTATACAAATAATATCAAGAATGAAACTTTATAGCTTCACTGTAACTATTGGTTACAACAATTCATTCTTCTGAACAACTATGTTTGTACATACATGTAAGTAACAGCCCCCCCCCCCCCCCCCCCGTCAACAATAGTGCCCTCTACGGCAGACAATGCAAATTTACATTCAAGTCAGAAGTACATAATTCTGATTACATAATACACAAATGATAAGAAAGTGTGCCATTGGAACAGTAGAACGTGTGATAATATTGCATTCAAAGTTCGACGAAAAATAACATAACTATATCTTAAAACTATAAACAACGGGAATTCTTGGCCATATATAATTGGCAGATTACATTCTTTTGAGACTTGAGTATTTCCTCTTAAAATGTACACAAATTTATCACAAATCAAACTTTTCAGTTCACATGTGGTATCACTTGTACACAGGTAGTGTATTTGCGTATCTCAATGTGATGCAAATGATATGCAAATATATTATCATACTTAGTCTCAGTTACCCAGACTCTCACCACTGTGGGCTCTACTAAGAAACCACCTAGATGAGAGCCTGGGGAAACGTAATCCAAAGTTGCCTGCACCGAATCTCTTTCTCAGAGTAGTATTTGCTGGGGAATATTTCATGTCCAACATTTGCAGGATTAATGATCCAGGTACCTTCATGACAGTTTATCATGTTTCTGGTACCGTTGATTGATACATCTTAATTACAACAAATAAGCCTTGTAAGCCAATAGGGAACTTGCAAACCCACCATGTTGAAAATTGCATCATGGGAAATGTGATAATAAATACTAATCAAATAGTATTGTAAACAATAATGTTACATTGTTTGTAACCACAAATAATCAATTCATAGTGACCCTGACAATTGTGGGAGGTTTATTTTATCAGTAGCTCCAGATGAGGTATTCTGATAACTACAGATAATCCCATAGTCCTTTGCATCTGAGCATGCTCAGTCTGGATTGCAAGTTCCCTATTTTCCATGACTTAGAGGAAATGTACTACGTGACTTCCAGTGCGGGTGACTTTGGATTACATTTCCCTAGACTTGTTATGGGTGGTCTCATAGTAGAGCCCCAGCTGTGAGAGTCTGGGTAACGGAGACTATACCATACTATATTACAAGTGTTGCAAGATAACCTCAGTAGTCTGGACATGTGACTGGTTGTGAAACTACTTCTAAATATAAACGTCCTATAAAACAAGATTACAGAATACTGAGTTAGTGGAAACCTGGATTTTAAAAACAAAGAAGTTGATATTCAAGTGTATGTACATGTATTCAGAATAATCTGTTACCATGGTTACATAAATACAAGCATGTTTCTACCACTACTTCTGGGTCTACCAATTCACTAAATCTGAATTGAGATATAACAGCAGCTGCCTTAGTTTTGGCAAGTTAAGACAGACACCAACTACAATTATAATTGTGGCATGTAGCAGTTTTAACATAAATGGGTAATAGTGACGCCTTGATGATGTGGATATAATCACCCTGTAATCAAGGAAATGTAAACACTGAAATTCCATGAAAATGTACCCCGGAAGCATATGTCTTCCCAAACACTGAACCATTCTACTGTGAGTATCAAAAGGGAACGCCCCTCCTCGAAATAAAAATATTTCCGTAAACTGCGGGTTCTGGCGTCATTTCATGATTTAACATCACATAAGTTTCTTGTGATTGTCACAAAACACCAAACTGTATCTTGCTTCACGTTAATCGTCCTATCTGGTGTCCAGTGTTGTCTCATGATTTTTTTTTCTCACCATTTGAAACGTTACAAATTGATATTTATAAAAATAAAACTAATGTACTTTTTATGAAGAGCAAAAGTAAATTCCTTGCCATAATATTCAATAACTAATATTTCCAGATTTCTATACTTTTAAACTGGCATAAATTTGTTCATAAACTTCAACCAATAACAAAATATTTACAGATTTGTATGTTACATAATGCAAATTCATATTGAGTAGAACAGTGTTCTCCACTGCAAAGTAGCATAGCAAAGTAGCTGATTTGCATAACTAAATAGTTTGCTATGCAAATTAGTTCTGAAATCATATGATAGGGACCTATGTCAAAAAAAACTTAGTAGCTGATTTGCATAACTGAATAATTTGTTATGTAAATGAACCCCATTCTTTGTATAAAAGTGACAGGGGCCTATGTTTTTTTACCTCTGGAAAGAACACTGAAAATATACTAGTACAAAGGGTACAAAACTATCAAATTTATTGAAGTGCCCTTCTGTGAAAAACCTCATAAAATAGCACAAACTAATGCACAATGCAATTTATTTCGTTGACCTTTGTTGTGCAATCTCTGTAAATTTTATTTATATCAATTTTTCTTCATATAAATAACCGTACATTCATCATTACATACAATCCTTGGAGAATCGGGTAAAAATGGGAAAGGTTTTGGATAATTAAAAAATCAACTCCAAAAGGAAAATTGAATGAAATGGAAATCCAAAGTTTTTCTTTCCTGATTTCATTTATGGTGGAATGTTTGTGATGAATTTTCTTCTGTTGGCACAACGGTGTGGTCACAATTCTCAGTGTTTTCTCCAAAATAAACCTCTATTTTTTTTAAGTCATTTTCTCAACTTGAATATATATAACAGATAATATCTAATTCATCAAGTTTTCTTGCAAATTACTACAATCTGAAAATAAAACTGGCATCCTGCCCACTGGCATGTAGCCAAATTGGCACAAGGCCAACAGGCATATAGCCATTTTGGCGCAAGGCCAACTGGCACTTAAACAGTTAAAATGAAAGTAATGAGCTGTCTGCAAAATTGTAAATTCTCAATAAAGTTCCACTGTGCGTCTAAAACGTTTCTTCAAATATGTTTAGGTAAAATATTCTTGAATATTTCTTGGTAAAATGTGTCCTTGAATATTGTACAGAGTTTTATGTTGTAAGGTTAGAAAACAGTCAGGCAGGAAATTGTTATATATTTTGCAATGGATTTGAATGCAGAAAACCAAAGAAAATTCATTGATATCAATCAAAATATCAGCGATATCTGAAATGACTCAGACAGCCTAGTTTTGTCATAAATGTTACTATGTCTACAACCATGGCAGTTTACCTAATAAATGTAATGAAGGAGTCAACAGACTCTATTACATGGTTGACAGTACCCATATGAGTGAAAAATGGTATTTATTTTTGGATTTTTAATCAATAAAACAGCTTTTACTTTTAGACTAATATGTTTTCCTACTTGTAAGCAACAATGTTACACAACATGGACTAAGTTCTTGTTTGTAACTCAATAAATTGCAAAACAAAATTTTAAACATTTGAAATGCTTATGTAAATTAAACATTTTACATATTTGTAGCATTTTGAAATTTTGTTGTAATTGGTAATAATCAGTTGGTTATAAGTTGGTGGATGCTGTTTCACATTTTTTTGAAGTAGGACAACAGAGTAGAGTTGTTTTATGAATTTAAAAAATCCAAAATTAATACCCATTTGTCATCCATATGACCACTTTAATATCAAAGCTGCCATTTCAGTGTAAAGTCCTGTTGCATTTTAAATTAGTAACATCGGAATTCATCACTACCTTATTTTGACAACATAGTCACTAAAATCTCACTTGTTCATGACGGAATTTGTTGACGAAATATTCATCATGATAGGGTTTGTTCATGCTAGAAGTCTTTTCATATCAAAGATGCTCTTCAGTATGCGTTGTCGGTGTTCAGTGTTTGATATACCGGCTATCTTGAGGTCATCGTCTGTGATGGAGTCGATGAAGTCTACGCTATCCCATCCATTCTCCATTAGACTGTTAATGTATTGGGGTAGGCTGAGATTCAACAACCATTCTGAGATTGTTCTTGGTTTCACGAGGGCTTCATAATCCTGTATTAAAAACACAGATAAGATGAAGGAATTTTACATCAATTGGCAAGTCATGTTAATAAGTTTTCAAAATAAGTAACATTGATTACAAAGAGAGAGAGAGAGAGAGAGAGAGAGAGAGAGAGAGAGAGAGAGAGAGAGAGAGAGAGAGAGAGAGAGAGAGAGAGAGAGAGAGAGAGAGAGAGAGAGAGAGAGAGAGAGAGAGAGAGAGAGAGAGAGAGAGAGAGAGAGAGAGAGAGAGAGAGAGAGGGGAGAGGGGGGGGGGAGAGAAAGAGAGAGAGAGAGGGGGAGAGAGAAAGAGAGAGAGAGAGAGTGAGAGAGAGAGAGAGAGAGAGAGAGAGAGAGAGAGAGAGAGAGAGAGAGAGAGAGAGAGAGAGAGAGAGAGAGAGAGAGAGAGAGAGAGAGAGAGAGAGAGAGACATGGGAGAGGGAGACAGACAGGTGCACACAGACACATTCATAGACAGACAGAATAAAACAGAGTGGGGAAACACACATACAGTTAATAAATGTGTATCTATAGAGACACAGACAAACAAACAGAGTGAGAAGAGAGACAAACTAACACACACACATTTATAAATAGTGGTAAACCAAATCAAAGACAAGCAATAATATTGCAACTACAGTACAACACGAGATAACATTGATAATTACCTCTGTTTCTATGACCATAAATGCATCACTTGGCATGGGTGGTAATGGTGGTGGTGGTTGTTTACTTTGCTTTTGTTGTGGTGGTCTCGGTGGTAGTGGTGGTAATCCTCTACTATTAATGGCAGGTTGTGGACTCTTAGCTCTCATAGGTTGTTTCTGTGGCAACGGTGGTCCTGGTGGGTATTCAAAATAACTGGTATCATCTTCCTCATCATCATCATCATCCATCACTGCACAGTCTGTTGTCAAATTATCAACTGAAATTTTCCGCAAAGGTAACGGTGGCTTATCGTTAACGGCACTGACAGGTTCTGAGGTTTGTCTGAAGGGAGAGTTTCTTCCAGGAATGCTTATTTGAGGTGGTGGATTTGGTAGCGGTACAGGTGTGTTGTCGTACTTGCTTTCAGTGAATTCATACATGCTGGGGACACATCTTGGTGGTACTTTAGGATTTGAAAAACTGGCACCCTGTTCTATGAGGTCACGGTCACCTGGTAATGTACATTCTACCACCTGTTCTATCTTGGCTGCTGGTTCTGACATTTGTCTGAGTGGTGGCATCTTCCCAGGGCCATGAAACCTAGGATTGGGGGGTACATTTGGAAGCGGTGCGGGCGTATCATACGTCGCTTGTCCAGTGACTTCATACAAATCTGGTACATGACGAGGTGGAACTACGGGGCTAGATCTGCGACCCTGTTCCACTGCTCTTCCTTCACACAGTGATTTACTTTCTTTGGATCGCCGTAGAGGTGGTGTTGGAGGAGTATCAGTCAGTGCTTCAGCTTGGTGGAGCTGTTGCAGATGCTGTTTTCGTGGTATATTCGGTGACACCGAAGGACTGCGTCTCAGACTTTCAGCTGAGATGTTGGCTTGGAGGGTGGACTCTGGAGATGAATGGGGTGTGTTTCCTTCCTCAAAGGATACCAACTCTGTAACAGAATAGTGATGTTAAGGATGTGACAATAAATCTCACGTTATGGAGAAGGGAAAGTTTAACAAATAACACATGCATGTGGCCATATGGATGACACATAGGTATTCATTTTCGATTTTTAATTTATAAAATAACTTTACTGCCTGCAAAAATACTATAAAATAGCATCGACCAAGTCCTTGTCTGCAACTAAAAACGTATTTAAGAATGTTTGTTACTGTATATACAATAACAAACATTTTTACATCTTTTAATTTTTTTATACAATTGATTGAGTAACAAACAAGGCTTTGGTTCACTTTTTTGTTTCAAACAGAAGAAGTGTTGTTTTATGAATTAAAAATCCAAAATAAATACCCAATTCTGATCATTATGGCCACTTTCATACTATTCAAATATTTGAGACACCAGCTTATTCTCTGGAAAGTAACATGATGTGTATCACATCGATAACAAATTTGCATGTATTTTAGAGCTAAAATGATGTAGGCTTGGTGTTTTACTCATGGGACATTACGTTTTTTGACACAGAGCTAGACATATTTCGACCCTAGACTAACAATAACAGAGACACAATAAACACAGCAGGATCCTTTACCCAATCACATTGAACACTGATAAGCATTGCTATTCTTCCACACTGCAGTAAAAACTGGCTTCTAATGAAAACATTACACATGGACTTGATGTTTTAATGTCTTCAAAAATTATATACTTTCTAACTGATAATCAACATTTCAACTTGACTACTTTCACATCCCCACTGTTCACGGCACCTATGTAATTATTTCTTTTGCATTAGAAGTTGTCTGAGGGTGTGTAATAAATGTCATCATGTTACATGAGTGAAACACCAAGCCTACATCATTTTACCTGTATTTCCAAAAGAGGGTAAACTGGGCAGGACATTTGGCTGCCATATCAGAGAAATTTGGTGGATTAAATTTTAGTTCAACTCTGCCATAAAAACCAACTCTTTGTCACTTTTGAGAACAATCATAAAATGAAGTATATTTTGTGCTAAAAAAATTTAATGGAAGACAAATACAAAGTTTGTAAATTTGTTTTTTGTATACAACTAAATGAGAGTAACCATGGTAACATATCTTTTTGTATCTCAAATATTTTCATTTTCTTTACTATCTCTGTACAACTACAAGACATTCTAAGACTCTATGCATGCATCAAACTCTTAAATTTCAAACTTTAATGTTTCTCTAAACATACACAAAGGTATACACAGCACTGCAGGCATTACTGATCTTTTCGTTGGTAGCAAATTCATAATTATCATTTCTGAATTTTTGATGAAATCATGAGAATTACTTAATATGCAAATGATGAAGGTTGTGTATTCTGAATGTCAGGTGACTAAGTTACATTCAGATGTGTGAAGTGCATAGAGACTGTTGAACTACTGTTAATGTGGGATGAGGGGTTTTATGGCAGTTGTGTAGGAAATGTAGGTGTTATGGCAATTGTGTGGGAAATGTGGTGTATGGCAGTTGTGTGGGAAATGTGGGGTGTATGGCAGTTGTGTGGGAAATGTGAATTTTATGGCAGTTGTGTGGGAAATTGTGGTGTATGGCAGCTGTGTGGGAAATGTGAGTTTAATAGCAGTTGTGTGGGAAATGTGAGTTTTATGGCAGTTGTGTGGGAAATGTGGGGTGTATGGCAGTTGTGTGGGAAATATGAGTTTTATGGCAGTTGTGTGGGAAATGTGAGTTTTAAAAATTATGTGAACGTCTATGAACCCTGCAGTTAAAGCTTGAGATGGTTGATGTATACCATGTATATATGTATATATTGGCAAATAAATGACACGCTTGAATATCTATGATTTTTACATGTTTGAAAATGTGATGGAGATGTAAAAAATGTGTCCAATTAATGAGGAATGAATTCATTAGTCAGTTAGTAAGTTAGTCAGTTAGTTAGTTTAGTTTTAAATTGCTAGGTGAAAAGATGTCGTCAGACTCCTACCAGTGTCCATCACCACCAAAGCTGAAATGTGAAGGAATTTCAGTTTACAATTAATAATACTGTGTGATTAGAAGAGTTCAGAATAGGGAGACATGATTTTTCAAAGTACGTTTTTCGCCATGACACTAAAGTACAACTAGTAACACCCAAGTATAGAGCTTTCACTATGAAGCACACCCAATTACAACCCATAACACCCAAGTAAAGTCATTTCACTTTGAGGCACACTCAATTACAACCCATAACACTCAAGTAAAGTCATTTCACTGTAAGACACACTCATTAAAATTCAATAACACCTAAGTAATGTCATTTCACTGAGGCACACCCAATTACAACCCATAACACCTAAGTAATGTCATTTCACTGTGAGGCACACTCATTTACAACCCATAACACCCAAGAAACAGTGTTTTCACCGAGTACCACTCAATTGCAACCCATGACACTGAAGTAAAGCGATTTCCACTGTGCCACAGTCATTTATAGTATTCATTTAAGTGTAAAATAACACATTTTCATTTGTTGTAATTATAAGTTTAGTATGTGACCCTTCTAATGAAGTCAATTTGTAAACAATGTTGCCCACTTGTGAAAAACTGCTTGAATAGGAAGGGAGGATATGCTGTGAATTTAGTATCTTTGATAAAAACTTGAAAAAATACTGCCAATGGCGTTGTAGCACAACTGTACAAGTTTTTAAAAATGTTTATCCATATGGTAGTCCATGCTATCAAGAAGTGTTCATTTGTTGAATGACTATCCAGTTGCCTATCCAACCATGTTGCTATCTTTACGATATATGCTATCATTTGGCTATTGCTATGGGCGTGGTCATGTTGTTAGATATATTTGCATACATTTTTGTATGTTTTTGTTCACTTGTGTATGAATTCCTGATATTCCTGAATAAAATGCATTGGTTTCATTTGCTTTCACTTATCAGTACAGAGTTGGCATCGATTGTTGCTTGTCGATTGTTGCTTGTAGACAAGATGGCGGCACGCATCAATGTCTCACTATGAAGTGCAAACATGCATGTCACTTCTTTTTCTGCTACCAGAGACGATGGTGAACCATACATATAGCGTTATATATTTTATCTTCTCAAAGGTTTATTATAAGTATGATGTAGATATAAATTATCTGACAAAAAATGGCAAAATGTGCACGTTTATGTCTTTGTTTTTCGGCAGCAGTGAAAATCCAATATGGCCGCTACTGATAGTAGCAGTACTTGAAATATTCAACTGGAAGCTGAAGTTAGAGAAATGGTTTCTGGTACGCATAGGAGCCTGTTGTCTCGAGGTCAACTTACCATAACTCTTTTCTCTTCTACTCCTTGTCATTGTTCGCAGGATTTTCTCATCCGTCTTTATATGCATGAGACCCCTAGAGAGACAACATTTGATCAATATATTATCATACAATAGATTGGATAGACCATTGGTCATGTACTGAGGTGGGTTTTTTCCCAAGTATTATGTGTAATCCCATATCTTAGTTTGAACTATTAATTCTCATCACAATTAGCTTCTGTTTCTTTCCTTCATTGTTCAGCAAAGCACAGCGGTCACCCTAGTCACATGTGTGCGTCAAGGTCCCCTCACACAATGAACATTTTTTTTTACTAATCTACAAGAGTCAGGAAAATTAGCAAATCAGTACGAGATAACATATCAAACCAATGTATGTGTATAACATGGGATTATACATGATGCATGAAACACCACAAAATTTTTGCATTTGCATTTTAGTTTTAGTACTAAACTCTTGTTTGTGAGCATCTCAAAAAGACCTGTGCACTCAAGATGTGCAGCACACGAAAAATGAGCTTATAGTCAAGACGATAACATCAACTGCGACATAGCTAGCATTTTATGTACAGTGTAGCTTATAATAATAAATAGGTAAATTCTAATACACTTCTGAAAACGATACTAAGTAAAATGTATTCAATTTTTGGGTGACGACTGCCATACTATGGGTATGCCTTGGTAAGTAACAATTTTAGGCAAGTTATATGGTTTCTATGGTTTCTACAGGATTATGGATATCTACCATTCACTTTTAACAAGCAATAAAGTTATAATAATAAAATAACGTGTAGGCCAAGAAAAAAAAAGAGAATTGTTTCTGGTCAGGAGAGTTTGTCTAAAATGGTGTGAAGACACGCTTTTTAAAAAAAAAAAATTTCAACAAACCTGTCACTCAGTCTACTATTTATGGCAGTTACTGTTCTTTTTATTTAGTACCTAATAGAGCAAGTGTGTATGT